>NC_054388.1:111093554-111216054 GCF_017654675.1 Xenopus laevis | reverse complement strand
CACTCAGAGTATAAGGAAATGCAGACCTAATACAGAAGAAGCCATCGGGATTTCAAATTTTTTTTGTGCTATATCCTGCCTCTAGGTGGTGCTAGAGTGCAATAGCCTTAGCCCATCAGAAGTAATATACCGAAAAAAGCACAATCTAGAGCTCCGGGGCTTGGGTGATTTTTGACTTTTTAATAATAATAATAATAATAATAATAATTCAAGTTTTTTCAAGATTTATTATACCCCAGGGATGGAAAAAGTCCAAATCCGAAAATCCAGCGTCTCAGACCTACTGAGGTTGTATTTAATCCAATGGGAGAGGTCCCTTTCCTACTTGGAAGTTTCTGTGGTCTGCGCTGGAATTAGCTACTATTTCGGGCTTTTTGAGCAAAAATCCGAACAAAAATCCAACAATGGATTCTAGTTTGGTTGGATTTTCATTAAAATACTCAGATAAATTCAGACTTTGATAAATAAGACCTCCAATCTCATAATTATGACTTTTAATCTCATAATTCTGACCTTTAAACTCATAATTCTGACTTTAAAATTATGAGTTTCAATTTCAGAATGATGAGATTAAAAATCAGAATTATGAGATTAAAATTCAGAATTAATAATTAAGGGGACCTGTCACCCAGACATAAAAAAGATGTATAATAAAAGTCCTTTTGAAATTAAACATTGTATCCAACTTTTTATATTATTAAAGCATTCATAGCTGTTGTAAACTCATTTAAAAATCTCAACTGTCAAATATTGCCTGCCCCTCCTCTATGCCTTAGGCAATTACTTTCACTTTCCATTCAGCACTTCCTACATGTCACTGCTCTCCTCACATTCCCCCAGTTCTCTTCACCATTTAATTGTGTAACCAGGACATGGGGATGGACATCAGGTCCCCCATTCTGGTGCACAAACAAGATTCTGAGATGATACAAGACTTGTCTTAATAACAGTGTCCACAAAATGGCTCCTGCCTGCTTGTTGTAATTATGAATTCCCAGACTGAAGGAAACAAGATTCAAATAATTTATACAGTGTAATTAAAGTTTATTTTGCTTGACTAATGTGATAAAATAGGATTTGGAATAATTTTGGGTGACAGGTCCCCTTTAAATTTCATAATTCTGACTTTTTAAAGTCAGTATTATGAGATTAAAAATCAAAGTCATAATTATGAGATTAAAAGTAATAATTATGAATTTTAAAAGTCATCAATAAGCTGATTTATTTTTTTTGCTGGCCCCGGTGCTCATCTGTAATCTAGAAACAGGATTTAGCACTACAAATGTGTCTGGACACGCTGCAACAAAATGTGAAATTCAGATGGCTTTATCTGCAGATCCTTTACACTTGATGAGTATTTTAATGTTGGAATGTTGGCTCATGGCATTGTACTAATTACTGTGAGAACTACAGAATTTTTTTTATCATTATTGCAGCACATACTGTGATAGTGGCTTTGTGTATTGTCCGCCACCTCCCACCATCTCTCCTGGCACCGTGGACCACTGTATATTTGTGAAAACACCATCAACGGCCTGTGGAAGCGTTGGAGTCCTGACTCATTTCTCTGGAACTCACACTGTAACAATCCTGTTTTCTAACCCTTTTGATTATAACATACACAACATACTTTTTGGTGCACTGATCACTGAGAAAACACGTAAGGCCGACCATGCTCTTTATAATGAGATTTGTAACACTGAAAAACAAGGTCTTTATCACAAACTTGTTGAGGTCACCAGAGACGGAGAGTCCTTGGAAGTTCATTGTGACCATGTGAAAGTTTTAGCCACAATGTCAAATGACAAAAAGGCTATCTTAAGGGTAGAGATTTTAGAGACTGGAATGTAGGCTGTTGAAAGCCATTAATCCAATGGATCACGGGGGCTGATTTACTGATACAGCTGCTAAAATACACCAGTTACCCATAGCCACCAATCAGGCTGTAGCTTTCATTTTCTATCTTGTAGTACATTATCTCATTTCTATTTGGATGCAAGTAGTAACTTCAATGGAGTAACTTGATATCTGTGTTAGCAAATATCCCCATAGGCTTTAGTGGGTAAGACTTATGTCACCCAGCGACTGGTAGTTGGCTATAAATATGTTTTATTGGTTTCTAGTGCATCATATGGTCAGGTCCAGTCTAAGGGCATCAAAATCCCTCTGCACAACCCCCTATTCTTCCTATGTACAGAATGTAGAATTCTGATTTAATTAGTTAAATCACACAAGTATTCATGTTCCCAGCACGGCTTCTTTGTTTGTCTATTCTGATATTTATGCCAATTATTTATTGTGACCTTAACCCGAATGTCTTTATTCTGGAAATCACTTGACTATCTTATCCAGAAATTTGGTTGCAACTCCTTATACCTCTGCCTTTCAAATAAAGTGTTAGCAGATGCAAATACTGAGTAGCTTTTGTCTTCATTTCAGGTCTATGTCCCACAGGCTGTTTAGTAGCTCAAACTGGGTTTTATTATTTTCTGTGGCACTCACCACACAAACAGCAACATGTAGGGCAGAGAAGGGCAACTAATCACCACCTAATTGTCCCCTAATCTGCATTTTTACACTGTTCATAGGGTTAGTTGCACCAGTTTTATTCTATGGTCTGATATTTCCTCACCACTGGGGCAGAAATGTATCATTTGAATTCATTTCTAACCTTGTTCTTGTCCCACTCTTCTTTCTTCACCTTTCCCTTTACTTGAGTCCTTCTTGCCACTATTCATTCTCTGAATTAGAGCTACAGTCAGTAACGAACAGGAAGTTTGAATATATCTACAGAATAAAAAGAAGAGAAAATAAAGGCATGGGGATTAGAGGTTTCTTGACTTGTGGTCATCTCCACCCCCTCCTTTGTGCAAACCAGTTCAGGTGGATCAATGAGGTCCAATATTACTAAATAGCTAGAATATTATGGAGTATGGAGCAGTGAGTCTGTATTAATGTTTTTTTCTGGTTTGCTGTGTGGGCATGGCCCAGTGTGTTTGATTATTGGTTTTAAATTATAATATTAAAGGTGAAGTTTTACACACTATTCTAGCTATTTATTAATATTGGACCTCATTGATCCGCCTGAACTGGTTTGCACAAGGGAGGGGTGGAGATGACCACAATTCAAGACACCTCTAATCCCCATGCCTTTATTTTCTCTACTTTTTTCACTATTCATTCTCTGTCAAATCAGTGTTTATCAATGGGCTGTTTAACCTCCGAAGAATGTATCAGGAGTCAGAATCAGGAATACAGAGAATATAAACAGTCAGATTCTGTGTTTAGGGCTCCTTTATTGTGGGCGCGACCCAATGCTATCCAAATATATTTACCTTCCCTAAAGTTCAGATCTGTAATTGCTTCTAGCTTCTGCAAGATGAACAAACCCCATCCAGGGGCGTTTAGGGGGTGCTTGTTGCGCTGAGGTGGCCTTTCTGATCCTGCCCCCATCTTGCACCCAATACATACCATTTGAAATGCCAGATCAGGTGTAGGGCATCATAATTTGGAAAGTTGGGGGCAGCTGCGACCTGAGGTAAGTTTCTCCGCTTACCTTATGGTAGCAGTGCCATATTATGTTTTGGTAGCCGAAGTTGAGTAGAGAATAACAGTGCTTTATTAGCAGGCTCACGCAGCCATTACACAACAGTAACTTTCAACTCTATCACTTTTAAGCAGTCTAGAAAGTATCTTGCACCACGTTTTCTGTCAGTATAAGTCTTGCATTTAACTTGTTGACGTTTGATAATGTCAGCAGTAGATGATTTTGTAGGCACAGTATTTTGTGGCAGTTTGATGTCTGCAACATGTAACTTAGTGCGCATCTGTCTGCCATGTAATAATTCAGCTGGAGATGATTGGGTTGTTGCATGGCACGTTGCTCTGTAGATATGTAGGAACTCTATTATAAATACTTTCCAAGATTTCCCAGTAAGATTTGCTGTCTGTAGTGCTTCTTTCAGACTTCGCTCGATTTCTCCATTTGCTTGTGGGTAATACACTGAAGATTTCCTATGTACAATATTCCTCTCTCTTCAAACTCAGATGAGACAAACTGTGGTCCATTGTCTGATATTAACTCCTTTGGATTACCTTCTCTGCTGAAGACTGTAGACAGAAATGTTATTACTGTAGCTGATGTTATATGAGAAACAAATGCAATTTCAGGCCATTTACTGTAATAGTCCATCAAGGTTGTAGCAAATCTACAGTCTATAGGAGCATCTGTAAAAGGACCGACAATATCAATAGCAAGTTTTTCCCATGCTGAATCAGGGAATGGTACTGGCTGAAGTGGTGGTGTATGTGTGAGAGCTGTTTTGTCATGATTCTGACAAGTAACACAAGAATGAATGGCAGTTACCACATTGGCATCCATTGCTGGCCACCAGTATAGGTCTCGTAGTCTTTGTTTAGTACATACAATTTCTTGATGACTCTCATGTGCAAGTTGTATGAGCTTTTCTCGCAAGGTCTCTGGTACCAGTAAGCGGTGAGCTCCACGGACAACATAGCCATCAACTAAGGACAGTTCAAGTCTAATCCTATAGTAAGGTTGAAGATCAGGACTGAGTTTGTTCTCAGCATTTGGCCATTTGCTTTGTAAGATGTCCCGTAATTTTAATTGAATTGGACATGTGAGGCAAGCTTGCTTAAAATCAGCAGCTGTAACTGTAGATGATAGTAAATCAGTCAGTGCTACAACTTCTATGTCCTCATCCAGTGTATCAGAATCTGCAGGTAAAGGTAACCGTGACAAACAATCAGCAGTAACATTTTTCAAACCTGGTTTGTATTGCATTTTGTAGTTGAAATTCAGTAGCCTTGCTGACCATCTAGATATACGTACTCCAGTTCTTCCTAGTCCCTTTGTTGTAAGCAGTGTAGTTAAAGGGCTATGATCAGTGCATAAGGTAAATTCTCTACCCCATAGGTAGGTTTTCTTTTTTTCTGTTGCCCAAACTAGAACTAGAGCTTCTTTTTCAACAGTTGAATGCTTACGCTCTGTCTCTGTAAGTGTTCTCGAAGCATATGCAACATTTTTCTCTGCATTTCAAAGCTATGTTGAGTAGACTCTGACCACACCAGACTTAAAGTAGTGCTCTGAATGGCTCCACAACTGAAGCATATTTGGGAACAAACTTGAATACAATGAAGTAAGACCTAAGAAAGCTCGTAAGGTCTGGAAATCAGATGGAGTAGGTGCTTGTGTAACAGCATTGACATGGTCAGGGTCAGGCAGTAGTCCATCTTGTGAAAATATATGACCCAGCAATGACAGCTGAGTTTGTCTGAAGTGACATTTGGAAAGGTTCATTTTCAGTCCTGCAGAATAAATACATTTCAGGACATTTTTTAGGTACTTGTCATGAAGATCCATAGTTGGAGCATAGACAGTTATATCATACAAGTAGCATTGTACACCAGGTATGTTATGGAGTATAGAAGACATCAGTCTTTGAAGGTACACGCTTGAACCAAAACAAACAATCATGGGTGATAAATGCAGTGAGGTCTCTTTTTTCCTCATGCAGTAATACTTGATGCTAAGCACTCTGAAGATCCAGGGTAGAAAACAATTTTGCCCCTCAGAATTCTGAAAATATTTCCTCTATGTGTGGCAAGGGATGATTATCCATAACAACTGCTTTATTAGGTTCGCGGAGATCAACACACAATCGAATACCTCCAGTTTTCTTCATTGTTACAACAATCGGTGAAACCCATTCGCAGGATTCTGATTTTTCAATCACACCTTGCTCCAGTCCCTTTAGTTCCTGTGAGACAGTCTCCCTTATAGAGTGGGGCAATCGCCTCCATTTCTGGCATACTGGTTTTACATCTGGTCTCAACTCTTTGCACAGCCCAGTGAAGTGTTGCTTTGTGGTGAAATTTTAGACACAGGCTGTATGGCAGGCACTGGTTCTGTAGCAATGAGACCATCAACTAATTGTAGGTTTAATTCAGCAAAGAGATCCCTTCCAAGCATAGCAGTTCCCTTATTCACAATGTAAAAGTCACATTTTGCAGTATTTGATTCAAATTGGATCCTTTAAGTAACTGACCAGTTTAAGGGCAGGTGCAACAAGCGGATCTTTTGCAAAGTATTTCAAGAAAATCTCCTTTGGTTGTATAGAAAGAGCTGAACCTGTATCAAGCATCAGATTAATGGAGTGTCCCTTGTCAGCAGAATCAGTACTGACACTGACATATAAACTTGTACCAGCTTTATCCACACTTAATACTGTGACATTTGTAGTAGTGACTTCATGAACATCTTTAGCAGAACTACGGCAGATCTTAGCAAAATGTCCTACTTTTTTGCATTTGCGGCACTGTACAGCTTTTGCAGGACATGTAACATGATTTGCAGTGTGTTGTGATGAACCACAGCGAAAGCTGCACGGTTATGTAGTGAATCCCTTACCTTAGCACTGAATTTTGCCTGTAGGTGCACAGTGACACCTACAGGCCCTTTGTATAAACACCACAATTGCCATAAATAAAACCTGAACTGGACTGTGCCTTCTTGTATTCTTAGAGATACTGCCCTTCATCATTCTAACCAAGAAGAACTCTGGCAAAGACCAGACAGAGACATTCCAGCAGATGGGGATGGAGCAGATCTACCGTCTGGAAAACGACATTCTGACCAATCAGATGGCGACACGAGGGAATCAAATGCCGTTCCTGACCTTTCTCAAGGACGTCTTAGACTGGGTTGATTATATTTATAGGCGCTCAGTAAATTTTGAAGAGCAACAACTTAAGAGGAAGACGTTCCTTATTAAAAATATGACATAGAACTATGAATGTTTTCTATTTAACAGGACACTAATTTAAAAAATGACCTGTTATGAAATGGTGGGGCCACATACTGTGTCTGTGCCAAAATGCTGGGGCCACATACTGTATCTGTGCCAAAATGTTGGGGGCCATGAATTTTTCCTTTCATGAAATATTGGGGGGCACACACTCTGAAGTACTGGGGGCGTTACACATTCTGCCTGTTATTAAATGCTCTGTCTTGAAATATTTAGTGGCACCACACACCATGTACATGAGCACACTCCATTGAGGGTAGAAACCATGGTGATTTGCACTGACACTTTGCAGCACCACAGTAAATAAACTCCTATGGCTGTTCAAGTTGTCAAGTGATACAGCAGCAGAGCCACCTTCTATTACTCATTTACTTCTCTTGTCTGTTAATGGAGTTCTGAATAAATAAAGAAATTGATAATTTGGTTTTATAAAGAAGAGTTAACCATTTAATTGAAGAGCAAAGTCAGACCTAGTTCCTCCACACTGCAGGGGAAAAGAAACAATACTCTAAGGCAGAAGTCCACAACAACCCATCAGATTTTTCTTAAAATAAGCTTTACTGCCGCTGACCAATAAGATAATTGTTACATATTACAATGGTAGAGTAAAAATAAATTTTATGCCATGACCCCTCTGTTATTAGCACTCATGAGTTGGTCAGGCAGGTGACAGAAGTAGAGAAAGGGCTGGAATAGCCAGAAACATTGCTCTGCTAATGGCATGAATAAATAATTTAATCACATATCGGAGTGCTGCTGGATTTATTGCTTTACTATACAAGTAGGGAATTTGTTTCTTGCAGTTCTTGATTTACATGTTTTTCCTGTGCATCTGCTGTTAGTGGCAAATGTGGTGATAGTTTCCATTTCCTTGAAGTCAAGACAAGAGCTTCTTGCTTTGCATTTATTTGCAAGAGAATCATTTTATAAAAGCTGCAAAGCCTGCTGCAGGTTTGCTGGATTTAAAGGACTCCTAAATCCCCAAATGTAATGTTTCCACTTATTCAGGATTCATCCTCAGTCTGTGTTCTACACCTTTAATGCCCAAATACACTGTCAAATTTGTATTTAGGTTTGGTGCCACCCACATGGTATAGTCCAGGAATATGAGAATGCTCAGATAAACTAACAAAGGTCCTCCAGCAGATAAAAGTTATACAGGGGGACCTTGGCGGAAAGGAAAGGGCCTAATCCAGCCATAGTTGATCAGGTTTGGTTAATGTTATGAGAGAGAATGTGGAACAGATAATAACATCCTTCTATCTCTGGGATAGAGAAAAACCAACATATGCACACACAATAACACAATATTTTCTAGATACAACCTTACAAAGGAACAAACTGATCTGCTCTGAATCAATAAAACACCCATATTTTTAGCCCAACTTCTACAGTATACTGCCAAGTAGGTTAGTAGGGAATTATGAAAAGTCAATGAAGACACAGGGATAGGTCAAAGTGTACCAGAACAAAACAAGTACAAACAAATACAAACACTTCCTTCCCAGACATGCTGAGTCCATAGATTGAGTCCATAGATTAAGTCCATAGATTGTGCTTCACTATAATGAATAGGCTGTACCGAAATTTCCACTCAGTTTGCTCGACAAGTATTGTTTTGTCATGGGATGAAGAGAAAAGAGCTCTGACTGTGTTAGGTGAAGAAGGTCTTGAGCAGGTTAATGGGGTTGGCAGGTGGTGGAAGTGAAAGTAGAGGAGCAAGACATGGGGGGTTAGGCTAGAAGTATTGAGGGTCAAGAGAAGGTTCAAGAAAAGAAGGGTGTATCAATGTTCTTGTGAACTGTGGAAGCCAATGGGAGAAATGTTTCCACCCACCAACATGTTTCATGGAGCCCCCCTCACAGCTTAGTCCTTGCCAGGGGATTTGGGTACATCTCTGAGGTTAATTAACAAGGGCACAGATGTCACTCAGTGGTCTCCTAGTGAATGTGTCCTCAGGAGAAGGCCAGTCTTATGCTGTATCTTTTTTAAACAAAAATATTCCAGGAAAACCTGTATATAGACAGTAACTCATCAATACACAGGAGAGCCTGGGAGTACTCCCTTGAGCCTACATCCCTGCTGAAACATTTCTTTCCTTACTTCTTTCTTTAGATTCACGATCCCTACCACCAGCTGCCTCTACAATACAGGTATGGAACCTAATATCCAGAATGCTCTGGACCAGGGATTTTCCACATAATGGATCTTTCCATAATTTGGATCTTCATACCTTACATCTCCTAGAAAATCATGTCAATATTAAATAAACCCTAAAAGCTGGTTTTGCTTTCAATAAGGATTAAGTATATCTTAGTTTTGATCAAGTACAAGCTACTGTTTTATTATTACAGAGAAAAAGGAAATATTTTTTTAAATGTTGGATTATTTCATTATAATGGAGTCTATGGGAGACGACCATTTGTATAATGGGTTTCCAGATTACAGATACCATACCTGTATCTGTTTACCTTGTATGATCTTAAATAACCGTTCTCTGGGCACATTCTTCTTGAAGGCATACTTGAGGTTCACCATCTTATATCCTCTGTCATGCAACTGAAGTGTCAAGTAAAGCAGGCTAGCACACACAGCGAGTTAAACCAGGGTCATACCCCTGGTGCGTTTATTGTGTCACAACGTTTCGGGGGCATTCCCCCTTCGTCAGGTGTGACGCAATAAACGCACCAGGGGTATGACCCCGGTTTAACTCGCTGTGTGTGCTAGCCTGCGTTACTTGATTACTCGTCATTTTGGGGGTGCCATCTCCCTAAGGCTTCTAAGCACCAAGCGGAAACAGTACTGAAGGGCCTGAGTGTGCACGTCTTGATTACAATGTAATTATCCTACCGCACACCTGTAGTTCACCAATCCTGCAAGCTGGTGGTGCGTTCCTTCCGTTGACCCGGCCGGGTCCCTTAGCAACCAATGTGTAAAAGAAACGGATCCGCACACACACCGATTAGTGCAGTTGGGGATTATCCCCTTTTATTCAGCCACCAAACATCAACGTTTCGGGGGGGAACACCCACCCTTCATCAGGATACAATTATTTGTGCAGTCACCCATTTAAACCCAACTTCCCACGCCTTCTTTTCCCATCATGCAATTTGTCATAAAAATTAACCCTTATGTGGGATACAGGAAATTCGACCTATATGTTACATACAATAAAGCAATCAATTTGGTACGGCAGTCCACAAAATGATCTTTTTCTTTCTCAAAGTGCCCATGTGCAATAATTATTATAAAATATGGTATCCAAACATTATTTTAAACAACTTTTTCTAAAAAACCACATACATTAAACACCATATTGCAAAAATCCATGTGTTATATTATAATACCTTACTGCCCTTGGGATTTTCTAATAACCCTTAATATTATATGTGATCATTCAGCAGTTCTTATCTGTAAGAAATGAATAAAAACAGGCAAGAAGGTTAAAAACAGTTATTCTCTCATAAGAAACACGTATAACTATAATTCTCATTAAGGCCCTTTGGTGTGAGTGTTTTTAGCTGCCAAATCCAAAAGGCCTCCCGTCTCAACAATGACCTCTTATCTATTTCACCTTTCTCCCTGTGTATAACCTCTAATATTTGCCATCTGAGTTGAGAAATGTTATGTTTTGCTTCGAAAAAATGTTTCGCCAGGAGGGTTTCCTTTTTAAATTTCTCTTTCTCTTTTTTTTGGCCTATAATAGCCCCTTCTCCCTTCTCTTCAGGTTTATAATTCCTTATTCTACTCTTATGTTCATTCATCCGAGTTTTAAACGCTCTGGAAGTCTGCCCCACATAACATAGGCCGCACGGACACTTTAACAGATAAATCACCCCTTCAGTGTCACACGTAGCGTATTGTTTTAATTTAATATCGTGACCCATAGTGGGGTGTTGGCAAATTTCCCCTTTAATGACTCCATTACAATGCCCGCACTGAAAGCATGGATAAGTGCCTTTCCTGTTAGATATTGGTTTCTTTATAATTTTTCTAAAATCAGTTTTAGTGAGTCCATTAGCTATACTCTTTCCTTTTTTATAGCTAAAAAGGGGTTTATCATCAAAGAGTTTACCAAAGGTTTTATCCCTCTGTAAGATCGGCCAATGTTGTAATATAGTTTTTCTAATAAAAGCAGAGTGTGGGCCAAAAGTAGTTACACAAATCGTATTTTGTTTTTTGTTATTCCTCTCTTTTTTCTTAGTTTCCAGAAGTTCTTTCCTGTCAATGCCCTTGACTTCATCCTTTATAGCCTGTAGGTCCTTTCCCCCATAACCCCTCTCTTGGAATTGTTGCACAAGCCCTTTCGCTTGGCTGTGATACAATTTATTAGAAGAGGTGATTCTTCTAGCACAGAGATCCCCAACCTTTTGAACCCGTGAGCAACATTCAGAAGTAAAGGGAGTTGGGGAGCAACACAAGCATGAAAAATGTTATTGGGCTGCCAAGTAAGGGCTGTGATTGGCCATTTGATAGCCCCTATTTGGATTGTCAACCTACATTGAGTCTCTGTTTGGCAGTGCACCTGGTTTTTATACAACCAAACTTGCCTCCAAGCCTGGAATTCAAAAATAAGATCCTGCTTTGAGGCCACTGAGAGCAACATCCAAGGGGTTGGAGAGCAACATGTTACTCACGAGCTACTGGTTGGGGATCACTGTTCTAGCACGTATAAATTGACTTTTAGGCAACCCTCTGGTGACCCCTACTGGATGAAAACTATCTTTCCTCAATAGGTTATTTCTATCTGTCAATTTCTTATACAGGTCTGTAATAAACCTTCCTTCCGAAAATGTCACCTGTACATCTAGATGGTTAACTGTTAGGGGGCCCTTAGTCATAGTGAATTTTATGGTGTCATGTATTCCATTTAAATAGATGAAGATGTCAGATAATGTTTCCTCACTCCCTGTCCATACCAGAAACATATCGTCCACGTAGTGTTGCCACATGGCGATATGTTGCTTGTACACTGGATGTTTTAATACATGTGTATGTTCAAATTGGTGCATGTACATATTCGCGTACGCGGGCGCCATGTTTGCCCCCATACTTACTCCCTGTATCTGTAGATAAAAATCAGAATCAAAACGGAAATAATTCCGTTTGAGGATAAGTTCCATACAATCACATAAAAAGTTGACTTCATGCATGGGCAATTTTTCTTTAGACAAATATTCTCTACAGCACTCAATCCCTTCATCATGCCTGATAGATGTATACAGGTCCTTGACGTCAATTGTGCACAAAATGGGTGCACGGGCATCTATATTGACCTCATTCAAAATATTCAAAAAATGGGTAGTGTCTTTGAGACAAGTATCCAACTTGGGCAGGATCTCTTGCAGGTATGTATCAACATAAATTGCTAGGGGTTGCAACAGTGAGTCCACACCGGAGACAATAGGCCTTCCTGGGGGATTAACCAATGTTTTGTGAACTTTAGGCAATAGATAGAAAATTGGTACCCTTGGATTTTCTTTCACCAACAGACCTTCTATCTCCGGTGTGATACTCCCTGAGAGACAAGCTTCATTCAAAAAAACCTTGATATCAGTCTGTCAGTGGGGTCAGACTCCAATTTACAATAATGGTTGGTATTGGACAACTGCCGTTTGACCTCTGTGAGATAATCATCTGTATTAACAATAACTATTCCTCCCCCTTTATCTGCCTCATTTTTTCGAAGCAAAACATAACATTTCTCAACTCAGATGGCAAATATTAGAGGTTATACACAGGGAGAAAGGTGAAATAGATAAGAGGTCATTGTTGAGACGGGAGGCCTTTTGGATTTGGCAGCTAAAAACACTCACACCAAAGGGCCTTAATGAGAATTATAGTTATACGTGTTTCTTATGAGAGAATAACTGTTTTTAACCTTCTTGCATGTTTTTATTCATTTCTTACAGATAAGAACTGCTGAATGATCACATATAATATTAAGGGTTATTAGAAAATCCCAAGGGCAGTAAGGTTATTATAATATAACACATGGATTTTTGCAATATGGTGTTTAATGTATGTGGTTTTTTAGAAAAAGTTGTTTAAAATAATGTTTGGATACCATATTTTATAATAATTATTGCACATGGGCACTTTGAGAAAGAAAAAGATCATTTTGTGGACTGCCGTACCAAATTGATTGCTTTATTGTATGTTACATATAGGTCGAATTTCCTGTATCCCACATAAGGGTTAATTTTTATGACAAATTGCATGATGGGAAAAGAAGGCGTGGGAAGTTGGGTTTAAATGGGTGACTGCACAAATAATTGTATCCTGATGAAGGGTGGGTGTTCCCCCCCCGAAACGTTGATGTTTGGTGGCTGAATAAAAGGGGATAATCCCCAACTGCACTAATCGGTGTGTGTGCGGATCCGTTTCTTTTACACACTGAGTGTGCACGTGACCTTCCTTGTACAATGCAACTGAAGTGAACACGACTCTTCAAAAAAAATAAAAAATCTTTTAAGCAGAATACATTTTGCAAGTTCAGGCTCATTGCATGTTGTTAAACACATGCCCAGGGTGGGCTCTTAAACATTGGGGTTTCCTGTTGATTTACATTTGTTTTGATAACATGGACATGAAATGTTAATACCTGGTAGGAAACTGCAGCCTCGCCCAGAGTCTGGCACAAAGAGAAAGGCTTAGAATACGTGACAGAACAGATGGATGATTTCAAGTGTTTTTTATTTAGACGAAATACATTTCCCGTAAGCTGGAGCTTTTAGTTTCATTTTGACTCAGACAAATTAACTCCAACCCTCCTTAAGGCAGCAGAGATAGGCAGCATTTTCAGCAGATAGGAAGCATTTCAATGAAAATAACTGGAAAAGAAAATAAGGTGACCTACATGTAATATACACTAAAGTGATGTAGGGTGTATCCTAGGATAAGTCTGCCCAAATGCCTCGGGCCAACTAGGGTTGCCTTGTGTTTGCAGGGCCCCCCTGAGAGAGACACACTCTACCAGGCATTGAGACTGGCCTAATCCAAGGTGGGTAGGAATAAGTAGGGTACTGTGTACCATAGACTACTCTATCTGCTAAATAGTGTAAAAACATGCTTCTTATGGGTTAAGTCTGCTTTGTTGAATTGTGTGCAGAAGTATGGGGTCTATAGCTGCAAGTGAGTCCTGGAATTAACACCTGCCTTTAAGGATTTCTTAGAGTCTTGTATCTAATGAACTGCACACTATGAAAAGTGCTTTATATTCCACAGGGCCCATGTAGAGGCCCTTATCTGTCTTCTGAACTGCACCAGCCACATTCCACAGTCCCGAAATGGATTCTTGTGTTGTGGTTGGGAAAATAGATTGGGATCTATTGGGACTGATAATGAAACCTTCTATGAATTAAGCTGGCCATACATTATGGGGGTTATTTATTAGAGTCCAAAAAAATGTAGTTTTTTTTAACTAGAAAGTTCAAATTTTAAGAAGAAAAAAAAACCTAGAAGTTTTCAAGATTTATCATACCCCAAGGCTGCTAAAAGGCCAAATCCAAAAATACTCCATCTCTAACCTGTCAAGGTCCTGTAGAAGTCAATGGCTAAGGTCCCATTTCAAATCTGAAGATATCATGGTCTGTGCTGAGTTTCGTCTAAGAATCCAAAAAAATTGTGGGTTTTGAGTTATATCAAGAAAAAGTGATATCGAAAAAATGTACCATTTCGTGCATAAAAAGAGTTTTTTAGAAACGATTTTATTGAGTTTTTTTAAATGATAAAAAAGGTCAAATCATGGATGAGAGTTTGGTCGGGCTTTTTTTTTATTGAAATAATGAGAAAAATTCAGACTTTAGTAAATAGGCCTCTGTGCAAGGTCACCAAACTGGATATTTTCCCCGATGTGTCCACCCAAGGTAGGTGATATGGAGCTAATCCAATCATTGGCCCTAGGACCAAATGGTCAGATTACAATGGGAAAACAAGGCATTGGAACAAAGACCACATCAACTAGTCAATGCGGTCCTCAATCCAACCAAAAAATCAACCTATACGATTGCCATCTTGCGGACAGATATCGGTCGGGTGAGCCCATTGGAGGGTCCCATATATGGTAGATAATCTGCCTGTGCATTGCTGCTTAAAGATGTCAGCACTATAAAGATAATGGATAATAACACAAAAATATTCTCTTCCTCCCCTTGATTGAATGGGACACCAAGGACTTAACAATGACTATTACTATATATTTATTGTAAATTTCAATGTAAACTGCAACTGAAAGGGATTGTCCCTTCTTTGAAGTATTTGCAGTTACCCACATCCCGCAAAGGTCAGTTACCAGCAAAAAAGGAGAATTTTGGTCTCATTAGCTTCATTTCACTTCTCAAAAGGAAAAAATATCAGTTTATGGCCTTTTCGCATAAAGGAATCCTGTGAATATGGCATAAAAACATTATCTAGAGTTAACCGTTTGTCAGTCTCTATTTTGTAGCACTTTGGAAATTGTGCTTTGAGTACGTTGAGTACGTTGTTAGGACACAGTTAGTACACTGGATATACATAGTAGATCAAAGGCTTATCATAACATGGCAGTTTCTCCTGGATATTATTCACACCAGCCCTCACCATACCAGGATCTCTCAGTCTATCTCCAAGGGATTTCCCATGCAACACTGAGTCCTACCCACTGCAGTCCCTACATAGTTACCCAAGACTACTAGCTGACCCTATCTATCAAAGCTTCAACCTTGAAGTCTTCTAGGGTACTACATAACCTTCTTACTCTCAAATATTAATTAATGGTGTTCAGAGGGTGTTCACTCCTCGCATGTAAGAGGTTATTAGTTGCTGTCTTTTTCCTACATACTGATGTTTGTATATTAGCGTCCTGACCGCGATAGATACAAATGTATAGAAAGTTTACTTTATTCCTGTCAATTTCTGATGTTACCTTTAGATTCATTTCATTGACAATCAGTTTGCTTACAAATTCATAGAATTTTTCTTGGGTAGTACCCAAGAAATATTCTATGAATTTGTAAGTAAACTGAATGCCATTAGAGTAATAGGTGATTTCAGTGCAGAACATGAGGAAATTAAACAAATTCTTAATAGATACTGGCATATTTTGGAACAGGATGAGGACCTCAAAACAGTGATAGGTGAAAGGTCAACGGTCACCTTTAGGCGCAGTAGAAATCTTAAAGATAGATTAACATGGAGCTACTATAGCAATACAACAAAATCGACTTGGCTTCCCAATAGGACAAAAGGTTGCTATAAATGTGGAGCCTGTAAAAAAAATGCCTCTGGATAAATAAAACAGTTACAATAGAAGGCAGATCAGACATCAAGGAATATGTAATAAAACATAAACACTGCAAAACAGCAGGGGTTATTTATATAATGAAATGTGACTTTCATAAAAACGATTTCGGTAAAACTAAAAGGGAAGAGAGTTCTGAAACATGTTGGGGATGTGCTGCACAAAAGTAATACTTTAGTAACCAAACCACATCAACCAGTTTCATAACAGAAATACAGCAGTGATGAAATTCATTGGTGTGGAACATATAAAACCAACAACCAGAATAGGGGACATTGATAGAAAGCTCCTTCAATGTGAAGCTCAGTGGATTTACTGGTTAAAAAGTAAAGCCCCAATTGGATTTAATGAAGGATTCCCACCTTTTTTATGATGTCACAATTCATTAACTTTACAGGAGTACAATCAATAACTAACTATTTATACTTAGACTCAATGTTCCATGAATTCATATTTATTCCTTTTAAATCCGTCAATTGTATGTTCCAATTGCAACTCATTTCACGAAGGCACTATGAATTAATGGGCGTATAATTTATGTAATTATACACAATAATGAAGAAAATATTTATATATGCATAAGGGAGGAAGCACTCCATTCAACACATTAAAAATAAGAGTTTCTGGGGAAAATAATGGCAAAGTACTGGCAAATTTGAATCAGGAGGCCACAGAGAGAAGCAGCAGGTCCACATTTCCACTAGTACTAAGAAGCACTGTTTGTGGTAACCTACAGTGGCGTCAGACCAATACCCAGGACCTCGCTGCGATGAAGACGCCAGCAACTGCCTATTTAAGCCTTAGCTTGCAGCGCGGCCAGCACTTATGCCCCTGAAGAAGCTGTGAAAACAGCAAAACACGTACGGTGGCGTAAGTGGAAGGTGGTGTGGATAGCTCCCACTCTTCCCAACATAGATAGGTAGTGGGCGAACGGAGGAAAGGGTGGAAGGGAGGGTAACTATTGCTACTTCAGTTTTGTTAAAACCTATACCTGGCTATGTTGAAATACATCCTAAAAACATATTACAATCCTAAAAACGATTAACTATATCCACCACTGATCCACATTACGCAAACGTTTTTAAGTATGTGTTATTTTAAGGACACGGTCCTGCACAGCTGTGAGCCGAATATGCTGTGAGTCTGTTTTGGTCTGGTTAGCAAGTTTTAATTGGAACATTATTATAAAATTATTATTAAAGTATTTTAGATTCTTTGGTTCGACAGTTACCTGAAGTAGTTTGCTTGTTACAATTAGATGGAAGTGGGAGCCGTTCACATTCCTGTAAGGGGCTATTACCCTGGTGGTCCAGTGGGCCGGCGGGGACGCCCGCCATGCGATTCTTCCTCTTTGGCTGCTGGTGCTCTTCTGCCTTAGGGCGCGTGCAGTACGCACTTCCGGGTTATGTGCTCCAATGTTGCCGGCGTCATGACGTTATCACGCATTGGGGCGGAATTTAAAGGTATTTAAAGGGACTTTGTAATGTTTTTGATTGCCCGTTGTTTGGTTATACTTGTAGTTTCCTGGGTGCGTTCCTGTATTATTCTGACTCCTGTTTTGACTCCTGCCTGCCTGACTATTCTAAATTCTGTGATCCTGACCCTTGTCTGTCCGACTATTCTGAACTCTGTGATCCTGAACTGAGCCTGCCTGACTATTCTGAAGATCTTCTGGTTTTGACCCTTGCCTGTCTGACTTCGCTTGAACTCTGCCTGCACCGACCTGGCCTGTCCGAACCTGCTTAAACTCTGCCTATACTGACCCGACCTGTTTCACTACACTGTCTATTCCTAGAACTGTGCTTTCCGTCCAAATCCTAGTTAGCGATCGTGCTCCTTTGCTCGTCCAGAACCTTAGCTTGGCTGTGTTTCACATGGACAGAACAGCAGAGGCTAAAAAAGCTAAAGGTGGAGGAGTCTGTTTCATGGTCAACAAGTGGTGCAATGCCAGGAGTGCTGCTACTCTCTCTGGCAATTGTTTGCCTCATCTGGAGTATTTAATCATCAAGTGTCGTCCATAGTACATGCCTCGCGAGTTCACCTCGGTCATTGCCCCGGCTGTCTACATTCCACCCAGCGCGGACACAGATATAGTGTTGTCTGAACTCCACAATGGGTTATGATGCAGCACTCATCGTAGCAGGGGACTTTAATAAAGCAAACCTCAGACAAGCAATGGCGAACTTTTATCAACATGTTATGTATTCGACCAGGGGAGCAAGGACTATGGATCACCGCTATACTCCATACAAGCAAGGCTACAAAGCTGTTTCACATCCAGCTTTTGGGAAATCTGACCATAACGCCATTTTCCTAATGCCGGAATATAAACAAACTTTCATTCGTGAAGCTCCAGTCGTGAGGGAGGTGAAATGCTGGTCTGTCCAATCAGAAGCCATGCTACAGGACATGCTCGATGCCGTAGACTGCAAAAATTTTGTCTTTTCCGAATCAGAAACCATGGGTTGACAGATCAATTTGATTGGCAGTGAACACTCAAACTGCTGCTTATACTGCTGGACTCACTAAAGGTGATATGTGCACCTACAAAGCAGCTTCATATGGCATTCGGCGTTGCACTTCCACACTAAGCACAGATCCTGCATTTGCTGATAAACTCAACTCGTTTTATGCCCGTTTTGAGGCTAGTCACATGGCTAGCCCTAAATACAACCAGACAACGGAAGGCCATGATGTAATAAGCGATTAGCGCGTCATCCGCATTCCATAGCATGAGGTGCGGGCAGCACTAAAACGGGTAAACATTGTGAAAGCAGCAGGTACAGATGGCATCTCTGGACGACTTCTGTGCTGTTGTGTCCGGAGTTTTGACTGTTATCTTTAACGAGTCTCTGGCACATTCTGTGGTCCCCACATTTTTCAAAAAATCCACAATTGTTCCCGTTTCAAAAAGCAATAAAGCCTCATGGCTGAATGACTACCGACCTGTCGCATTGACATCATTAGTCATTAAAGTGTTTGAGAGGCTTCCTAAACACATCATCTTCTCCTTCATCCCTAGTTTCATGGACCCACTTCAGTTTGCCTACCGTCCCAACAGAGCGACAGAGGATGCCATTTCCCACGAGCTGCATACCACCCTCAGCCAAGTGGATAAATAACAGGGGAACTATGTTCGGATGTTGTTTATTGATCACAGTTCAGCATTCAATACAATACTACCCTGCAGACTGTTCACTAAACTGAAGGATTTAGGACTTAGCAGCCGTTTGTGTGTGTGGGTGTTGGACTTTCTCAAAGGCAGAACACAGGTAGCGAGAGTTGGTAACTGTGTCTCTAACAGTATCACTATTAATACCGGAGCTCCACAAGGGTGTGTTCTTAGCCACCTGCTGTACTCTCTTTACACCCACGACTGTGTGTCCACACATCCCTCAAACACTATTGTGAAGTTTGCTGACGACACGGTAGTGTTCGGCTTCATCACGAACAACGATGAGACGGCCTACATGGAAGAAGTGGATAACCTGACACTGTGGTGTCAAGAAAACTGCCTCCAACTGAATGTCAGCAAGACCAAGGAGCTAGTGGTAGACTTTAGTAGGAGACAACAGCGGAACTACAAACCCCTTAACATCAGTGGGACCCCAGTGGAGAGGATGAGCAGTTTTAAATACCCCTGAGGACCTGACATGGTCTAAACACATCCAAGTTCAAACCAAAAGGGCAAAGCAGTGTCTGTACCATCTCCGACAGTTGAGGAAGTTTGGGATCTCTTTGAAGATCCTAAAGACTTTCTACTTTGGTGCTGTTGAAAGTGTCCAAACACAGAACATTACATCCTGGTTTGGGAACAGCTGTGTCGAGGACCACAAAGCCCTTCAGAGAGTGATACATACAGTAGAACATTGCTGCAGGTCAGCTCTTCCATCTTTGCTGAACATTTACAGCAAGAGATGCAGGACCAAAGCCCTCAGGATTCTCAAGTAGACACAAGTGTGACTGTTACCTTTGAACTTGTAGCTTGGATATACTGTATTTGTCGGCTTCTTCCTTCTACCTACTTGATCTATGTGACAAACTACGTCACCACAATACAGTACTATACAATCCACATACTATGCACTTTAATACCGTGTACTGTTAGTGCACCGTTTTATTTTATTTTATTTTCACCATCACCTCATGTAACATGGTTATTTGTTGTAGTGTACTGTACTGTACTGCTGTTTTTTTATACTGTCATGTATTACACTGCTGTTTTTATATTTCTATATTTTTTATACAATCTTCACTCATTATTCTGACATGTTCCTGGGTTTTATGCATGAAAATGAATACGGCAAATGAATCCAGATAGAAAGAGTCTACAGATCAGCCTCCCCAAACACAAAACTCCCCCTACGCCTATGGGAGAGTAGAAGTAGGTGTTCAGAGAATTCTATCTTCTCTGTAATTGATTTGATGCTTAACGGACTATTACATGACTTTAGTTCCTAGGGGGCTTCTTAGAGGGATGTTGGTAGAGAAGAACTTTGTATTAAAAGGTGCTCCTATGAGTTGGATCCTTCTTTTGTGATAAGAATATATTTAAAACTCACATTGCAGGTGTGATTGCATGCGCATGAAGTGCTTGATCAACGTAGGCCCCAATGTTCTCATAGTGAGGAGTGTGAGAATATGACCCCATTCTGGCCTTTGTGTTCTTCTTTGTGTGGGTGTCAGTATTGTTCTTATCACAACCTTGCAGATTTTTATTACTGAGGTGGAGGTTTTAGAGCAAAACAGAAACCATTTCCTATATATGTCAGGTTTATTTGTCCTAAATACCTGTGTGTTGAAGTATGCAGCCAAGGGCATGAAATGTGTTATTTTTGTGTGTGTGTGCTTGTCATTAAGGTCCTTCTGTCGCAACTTTTTTTTTGCTTTTATCATATTCACCTGCCCTTAATACCTGTTTAGCCAAGAATCTAAATTATCAGTGTCCGCATTGCCTCATGCTTCCCTATGCACCACCAACCTCCCACCCCTCAAGGCCTTCTGCTCCCCCTTTATCCACCCACCATCATGTTGTCCCATTATATCTCATATTTCTCAATATTTTGCCCTACCCATGGCTCATGTGTCAGTTTGCTTTCTTCTCCTTAAGCTCAAAAGGGGAAAGGGTCATTACCCATTTCTACATAGTAAGTAAGGTTGAAAAAAGACACATGTCCATCGAGTTCAACCTTTTTTTTTTTTTATTAACTACCTATCTGCCAGTTGATCCAGAGGAAGGCAAAAAACCCATCTGAAGCCTCTCCAATTTGCCTTAGAGGGAGAAAAATTCCTTCCTGACTCCAAAATGGCAATCGGACTAGTCCCTGGATCAACTTGGACTATGAGCTATTTCCCATAACCCTGTATTCCCTTACTTGCTAAAAAGCCATCCAACCCCTTCTTAAAGCTATCTAATGTATCAGCCTGTACAACTGATTCAGGGAGAGAATTCCACATCTTCACAGCTCTCACTGTAACAAACCCCTTCCCAATATTTAGCTGGAACCTCTTTTCTTCTAATCGGAATGGGTGACCTCGTGTCAGCTGGAAAGACCTACTGGTAAATAAATCATTAGAGAGATTATTATATGATCCCCTTATATATTTATACATAGTTATCATATCACCCCTTAAGCGCCTCTTCTCCAGCGTGAACATCTCCAATTTGGCCAGTCTTTCCTCATAGCTAAGATGTTCAATACCTTTTACCAGCTTAGTTGCCCTTCTCTGTACCCTCTCTAATACAATAATGTCCTGTTTGAGTGATGGAGACCAAAACTGAACGGCATATTCTAGATGGGGCCTTACAAGTTCTCTATACAGTGGAAGAATGACCCCCTCCTCCCTTGACTCTATGCCCCTTTTAATACAGCTCAAGACCTTATTTGACCTTGATGCTGCTGACTGGCATTGCTTGCTACAGCCAAGTTTATCATCTACAAGGACTCCAAGATCCTTTTCCATAATGGATTTGCCTAGTGCAGTCCCATTAAGGGTATAAGTGGATATTGTTACATCCCAGGTGCAGGACTTTACATTTATCAACATTGAATCTCATTTGCCACTTAGCTGCCCAGATTGCCAGTATATCAAGATCATGTTGCAAGGATGCCACATCCTGGATGGAATTAATTGGGCTGGATAATTTTGTGTCATCTGCAAACACTGATACATTACTTACAACACCCTCCCCTAAGTCATTAATGAACAAGTTAAATAAAAGTGGACCCAATACTGAGCCCTGGGGGACCCCACTAAGAACCTTACTCCAAGTAGAGAATGTCCCATTAACAACTACCCTCTGTACCCGATCCTGTAGCCAGTTTCCTATCCATGTGCAAACGACTTCATTAAGCCCAACAGACCTTAGTTTAGAAAGCAGTTGTTTGTGGGGCACAGTATCAAACACTTTGGCGAAATCCAAATAGATCACATCTACTGCCCCCCCACTATCCAGAATCTTACTTACCACATCATAAAATGCAATCAAATTCGTCTGACATGATCTATCCTTCATAAAGCCATGATGATTGTTGCTCATAATGCCATTCATTAGGACAACATTTTGAATGTGATCCCTTAACAAGCCTTCAAATAATTTGCCCACCACAGATGTCAAGCTTACTGGCCTATAATTGCCAGGCTGAGATCGTAATCCCTTTTTAAATATTGGAATAACATCAGCTTTTCTCCAATCCATAGGCACCATACCAGATGACAGTGAATCTGAGAAAATCAGAAATAAGGGCTGGTCTAAAACTGAACTAAGCTCTCTTAGAACTCGGGGGTGTATGCCATCAGGCCCTGGAGCCTTGTTTACATTAATTTGTATTAAAGCTTTATGAATCATATCCTGAGTCAGCCACTGACTAGATTGAGCTGAACCATTCGTGCAGTTATTAAGTGAGCCTGGGAACTCAGACTCCTCTATTGTATACACTGAAGAAAAGAACTGATTTAACACATTTGCCTTATCTGTATCTGTTACAACCATACTGGTACCATTATTTAATGGAGCAACACTCTCAACCTGCATCTTTTTACTATTAATATATTTAAAAAACTTTTTAGGGTTAGTTTTCACCTCCACCGCAATTAACTCTTCATTTCTTTTCTTAGCCTTCCAGATTGCTGATTTACAACATTTATTACAGTGTTTATATTCATTAAATGCAGCTTCTGTCCCAACAGATTTGTAGTTTTTAAATGCCTTTCTCTTCTTTCCCATTAACTTCTTTACTTCTGTATTAAGCCACACAGGATGATTCTTAGAGCTTCTACGTTTAGTCCTTAAGGGAATTAATTGAGAACAGTAATGATTTAATATCATTTTAAAGGACAACCATTTCTGTTCTGTGTTTTTAGCTGAAAACCTAATGCCCCAATCAATGCTCTGTAGGGCAGCCCTCAAGGCACTAAAATTAGCTTTTGCAAAATTCATGGTTTTTGTTGCCCCAGTATATTTTTGTTTTTTGCACCAGACATTAAAAGATATAACATTATGGTCACTATTACCCAGGGGTTCAATGACTTGCACATTTGCTATAAGTTCTGGCTCATTTGAGATCACTAAATCAAGAATAGCATTTTTTCTGGTAGGCTCCTCAACAACCTGTGCTAAAAAATTGTCGTGCAATAAGTTTATAAACTTGTTCCCATTAACTGATCTAGCAGTACCGTTGCTCCAGTCAATATCTGGGTAATTAAAATCCCCCATTATCATTACTTTACCTAAATTAGTAGCCTTTTCTATTTGCATTAGGAGCTTTGTCTCTTCCTCCTCACTTACATTAGGGGGTCTATAGCATACGCCTACAATTAATTTGCTGGATTCTTTACAATTGGTGAAGAACTCCACCCATACGACTTCTGCCCCCTCATTTTCTAACATAACCTCCTCCTTTATATGAGATTTAAATCCTGCCTAACAAACAGACATACCCCTCCTCCTTTTCTATTGCCTCTATCCCTCTGAAACAAAGTATAGCCACTGATATTTACTGCCCAGTCATGTGACTCATTCAGCCATGTTTCGGCCACACCAATCACATCATATTTTCCTTCCATCACCAGCAGCTCCAGCTCTCCCATTTTACCAGCCAGACTTCTTGCATTTGTAAACATACATTTAATACTGGCACCATATTGAACATATGACATGTGGTCCTCCCTCTCCTTAACAGTATCCCCAGCCAAATCTCCTCCCCCATTTTCCCTTTCTTTGCCCACTATCTCATCTAACCTGTCTACCACTGAATCTTTTACTGAACCCTCCCCCCGATGCTTAGTTTAAAATCTCCTCCAACCCTCTAGCCATCTTCTCTCCCAAAACAGCTGCCCCATCATCATTGAGGTGCAGCCCATCCCTAGCAAAGAGCCTGTAGCCGACTGAAAAATCAGCCCAGTTCTCCAAAAACCCAAAACCCTCCTCCCGACACCAGTCTTTCAGCCACTATACACTTACCTATTCCTTCTGTTCTACCATTCTCTGTTGCCTTCTATTAGGGGAACCATTGCAAAAGTGATAATGTAATATAAGCTTTATCACAATGAAATGAGAGACTTTCTTAATAGAATCTTAAGAACAGTTTCTGTCACTTATGTAAATAACATGGTTCATCTTGTACTACATCTGTTCTGCTGCTCTACTTCATTTAACATTTTCTTTGAATTCTTTTTATGGTAATCCTTTTGTACTTAGTTGTAGTATTTAACTGGTATGTTTTAATTTTGCACAGTCTAAAAAAGTTGATTAGGATGCATTTCACTGCATGTTGTACCTGTATAGCTATGCATGTGACGAATAAAGAATCTTATCTTGTCTCTTTGCGGATAAATACATGTCCCTCCCACAGGCTATAGGTTACAGTGCACAGAGCTTTCCCCACCAGTATAGTAGGCTAACTGCTGTGCATTCATTAATTAGGCTGTTTAAGTCTCTGCAGTGTGCTACAAAAACAAGAAACAGTAAAAGAACTGGGAACATTAAAAATAAATAAAAATACAGTTACTGATGTCCAGCAGAACTGGGAACATTAAAAATAAATAAAAATACAGTTACTGATGTCCAGCAGCAATTAACTCTACTCAATCCCTACTTGGTCACTGAAACTAAACATTTTTACGGGACCCTTATAACTCCCTCACCAAAAAATGCCCACAAGCCCTGGTTTATAAGAGTTAAATCATCTAGAGAAAGTTTGGAGCCCAATTTTGTGAGCTCGGCAGTGGATCTTACTGTCACGGTCGTCACCCTACACCAGAACAGATGCCAAGCACCCTGGTCTCGGCTCGACTTCACCAGTTAAGTGACCGCCTTTGGCCTCGGGAGGAGCCCTCAGCGTACTCAGATGCCACCTGGACTTAACGAGAGGAGCAAGGCATAAGTTCTGGCAGGCAATGGGGCACGACTGTTTTAAAGAATGCTGGAAGATAGGAAGCCACCAGGAACAGGCAGGCCGGGCCAGCACAAGCAGTTAGAATAGTTAGACAGGCCAGAGTCAGGATTAGAGATCGTAGAATAGTCTAAGAACAGGCAAGGTTTCAGGATTGGAGAGAACAACGTAGTTTCAGGCAGGCAAGGTCAGGATTGGAGAGGTCAGAATAGTAGCAGGCAGGCAAGGGTCAAACACAGTAGATCAAGTCAGGAATCACAATAAACACCCAGGAACAAGCTAATTGAACCTAACAACGGGCAAGGTCCTGTTATCTAAATGGGCTTTAAATACCTTTGAATTTCGCGCCAATTGCGCGCTGGCGTGATGACGCCAGCACGACTGCGCCTTTAAATAACGAGCATGCGCGCGGCGCGCGCCCTAGAGGAAGCCGGCACAGGAGAAGGAAGCAGCACAACGGGCGTCCACGCCGAGCTTCAGCCTCAATGACTGTCCCAGAGGAAATCAGGGCTACGACCGAATCCTCCTCCAACTCTTTGGGTTTTTGGGACACGGCAAATCCTCCTTCATCAACACCTGCAAGTACGTCTTGGAAGATGGGGAGTACCACAACTATACAAATGCAAAAATGTCACAAGGTGGTGACACTAAAGCCAGAATAACGTATCCGCTGACTGACACCATGACATTGGTGGACAACCGTGGCTGCGCCGTGATGAACGATTATGGGACAGCAGAGATTTATGCCCAGCTGGGTAAGTGTGGGGAAACTTTGGATACAAGGGTGGGTTGCTAACATGTCCTAGTTAATATGTACAATGAAATATTTACCTTTCTTAACTTAAAATGAACGAGATAAAATGTTTCTTGTACCACAACCATTATAACTCAGAAGGAACGTTACCTCCCCCACAGCAAATCTGCTGCCACTGGATACAGGAGTGGAGTGGAGCAAAGGATTTGGGCTCACAGAGAGGATTATCAGGGCTGAGAAATCAGTAAATTCCTCGGACATAATTTTCCCAATCTTTGTGTACAGGTGAGAACAAGATTCATAATTTGGCATTTGGGAGTTTCCTTGCTCATGTAGGGGACATATTTATATTTATACTGTAGATATTTTCCAAGAGAGAATGTTATCAGAGCTGCAGAGAGATCCTCCTAGCTTGGAGTCCAAGTTGAAATGAGGGTTGGGAGTGGCAATACATTCTTCTATGGGAGGAGCTTATAACTGTGAGTGACAGCCAGACCTGTGCAATAGCAATCCAAGCCATGCCCCATGTCTATTTAATATTTTAATTGCAGCCATAGGGGTCCACAGGTAGGGGCAATATTTCCTATTATGTATTGTTTTAAAAACGTAATGTTTAAAATCTTAAGCATACCCCCCAACTGTCCCGTTTTTCACGGGACAGTCCAGCTTTTAGCTGCCTGTCCCGCTCACCTGGATTGTGGCCTAAATGTCCCGCTTCACTGTGGGGCTCTTTTGCTCTTTCTGTTTTTTTTACCGTAGTCTCGCGAGATGAGACTATGCCCGTGACGTCACAAGCTCCATGAGACGGAGTAGAGTAGGGAGGGCGGAGAGATGAGGAGGGAGGACCCAGGATGGAGGTGTGAGTGACTGCAGCCTTTCAATGGGTGAGAACCTTTACAGAAACCATTTTAGGACGACATCCTCAGCCAAAGTCCATGCTATACGAAGCAAAGGGAATGCGACTTCTCCTGTTATGTTCCCCCCTTCTAATATGACTCTATTAACTCCTCCATGCTGGCAGTGTATCACTCTCAGATCTCACCCCCTGTCACCTTACTCAGCCTCCACTTCTAGCTTTCCTACTTTAACAATCGCCTCCCTCAGCCTTGACCCCTCATTTGTCAGCCTTACCATCAGCCAGGCTCCTAGAGAAGATGAAAGCTGAGGAATGAGGACACAGGGCTGAGGGAGAAGATAGTTATTGTAGGAGAGCTGATGAGGGAGGAGGGTTGAGAGGAAATCATTAAAGGAGGAGACTTGAAGGCTGAATAACGTGACAGTAGGGGTAGATGTGAGTGAGATAAGCAGGCAGGACGAAGGAGTAAATAGAGTCTTATTTGAAGGGTGAGAAACAAAACAAGTGAAGCTGCATTCCATGTGCTGAATTTGGCTGATTATGTCCTAAAATGGTTTCAGTTTCTCTTAACTTGTGGTCTCTGTGCTGCTGCTGCTCTGTTATACTTTGGCTGGATCTGCTTTGTAACCCCACAGCTGGGTAAGTGTCCAGCACATGTTGTCACAGAGCATTTCACACTGCCGGGGAAAGATTCTACCCTACAGCAGGCTGATTGTTATAACATGCCAGTGCTGGTTCATCAGTGTGCCAAATTCCTTATACTGCAAATAAATGACAGTCCTCTAGCTTGCTCATAAACTAAGCTGATATCCTCTCCAGCTGCGTATTGCACATACCAGCAGCTTTATAAATAAATAATAATGAAAAGGGGTGTGTTTTTGTTAATGGGCGTGACTTATAGGGGGAAGTGGCCATAAAGTGGGCCTGTCATAAAATTTCACAGCGCTACGCACAGCTCAACTTTTTGTCCCTCTTTCTTAATCTCAAATGTTGGAAGGTATAACAGTGTAGTTGTATCTAAGCTGATTTGGGGCAGTAATACATACTTGGGTGGAACAGTTCTGAATGTAATGTCCCCTTTCAGGCAGAATTCCACCACAATAATAAACACATTTGGGGTTCCACATGAGGTTGTGGAATGCACTGCCGGGTGATGTTGTGATGCTGATTCAGTTAATGACTATAAGAGGGACTTGGATGATTTCTTGGACAGACATAATATCAAAGGCTATTGTGATACTAAATTCTATAGTTAGTATAGATATGGGTATATATCATTTATGTGACAGTAGGGAGGGGTGTGTGTATGGGGCTGGGTTTTCATTTGGAGGAGTTGAACTTGATGGACTTTGTCTTTTTTCAACCCAATTTAACTATGTAACATTAATTCTACATTATGAAAGTGTAACTGTAACCAACTTGCAGCTCTGAAGGCAGAATATAGAAGAAATACTGATAGAACAGAACCACATTGAGTAAGCTGACCTTTCCCCCAACAAATTACCATTTATTCATTACCTTTCTAGTGTGAAGACGGGTCTGCAATCATCGGCGGTGCCAGAGATCAAGCAGTTGCTTGAATTTGTTAGAGATATAACAGGTAATTTTTTTTTATGTCTTAGGTCCAATATAAATTGCAATTTGCCCTGTAAAGGGAATAAAGTTGAATAAATAAGTCCTGTTCTTAGCATCTTGCCAGGGGCAGGTGTAACATGAGGGTCTCCATTGAACCTTGGCACACAGCTCCTTGCACTTCATTAACACTTAGGGGCCGATTCACTAACTTCGAGTGAACTATTCGAAGTAAAAAAACTTCGAATTTCGAATGTGTTTTTTTGGGCAACTTCGACCATCGAATGGGCTGCTTCGACCTTTGACTACGAATTCGAATCGAAGGATTCGAACTAAAAATCGTTCCACTATTCGACCATTCGGTTTTAATCGTTCAATCGAAGGAATTATCGATATTCGAAGTCAAAGGATTGTAATTCCCAGTCAAATATCGAGAGTTAATTAAAATGTATCAAAAAAATCGAAGTTTTTTTTTGGGGCGAATAGGTCAGTTTTCAATCGATTCGAAAAACTTTGATTTTTCAAAGTCAATCAATTGACTCCAAATATGTTCTAGGAGGTCCCCCATAGGCTAAAACGGCAGGTTTTAGATGGATGGTGGATGTTTGAAGTCGAATTTTTAAATAGACAGTACATGATAAATTTCGAATCAAATTTGGACTAACTCAAGATGGACTTTTAGCTTTATTTATAAGAGTAAATAAAATAGTAATTTCCTGCTGTATCTGGGGTGGGACCCCCAGTTTGGGAACCATACTGACATTTTAAAAAATTGTAATTCATTTTTTACTCAGACATATGGCCGGTCGTTGTCCTCACCCATAAGACTCAAGGAGACATGACTGATATGGAGAGAACATTTTAAAACATGGGAGTGGAGTGGATTTTTTCACTTGAAAATTTCACCCCTGAAGACACCATAAAGACAAGAGGAAGACACGAGGATATTCTACGGTTCTTCTGCGAAGTGATTAAAGATGTTGGGTTTCGCCTGGAGCGAATGGGGGATCCGGTCGAGCAAAGGAAGCAACGGAAGCTAAAGGTGTTCAGATTCATATCTGACAGAGAAGTGAGAATGAAACAGGAGGAGATGGAAATAGAAATGAGAAAGAAAGAGCAGGAGATGCAGAGAGAAACAGAGCGGAGGTTAGCAAGAGAGCGGGAGTTAGAAAGAGAGCGGCAGTTAGCAAGAGAGCGTGAGTTTCCAAGAGATTTGGGGACACAAGCATCCCTGAGATTTTTACAACATTTCTTTGGTAGACGTTACTAACGGACCCATAACACCAACAATGAATGTACTATATACATAATATCACAAAAGGGAAATGTTACCTGCATATTTAAGATGTGAATGCCAAAAAAAATTCTAAATTTGGTCTAACATTCTTCATGTCTTTATGAAGGCATGACAAGTAGAACAATGTATTGACTGTTAATGGAAGACCAGTAGATGGTGATGTTACATGTGTAATTGATATGTGCCATGCTGTTCCACTGGTTATTGTTTCTCTATCATCTGCCTCTCTGTCTCTTCCTTCCTCCCAACTTGTTGGCCGTTCAGCCATGTTCTGTCCGAACATGTTCACAAAATCTTTCAACACTGGGGGCCTTATTTATGAAAATCCAAATTTTTAAGTAATTTAAAAATTCAGACTGAATTAGAATCCATGATTTGACCTTATTTATTTTAAAAAAGCACAATTTAATCGGATTAAACTTGATTAAATCGAGTGAAAACCCAAATCATAAGAGGTTTTTTTTTCTGAATTGCTTGATTTTTTCTGTTTTTTTCCCCAAATGCCAGCATTTTTTCAGATTCTTTATCTCATTTTTGATACATTAAAGTTCAACTGAATTTGTCATTTCCTTTAAGTTTTATCACTGTTTGTTACAATTGCTGTTTAGTTATTCTTTATCTCGTTTTAATTACTTTACTTTCCATTCCCGGCTGAGGTCTCTCATTATTCAGTTTCATGTACAGTATTTTATTATCAATTTGACTGAACTTTTTAAATCTAAAATCATTTAAAACTTAACTTTTGGGGGCAGATTCACTATGGGTCGAATATCGAGGGTTAATTAACCCTCGATATTCGACTGGGAACTAAAATCGTTCGACTTCGAATATCGAAGTCGAACGATTTTGCGCAAATCCTGCGATCGATCGAAGGATTTTTCGTTCGATTCGAACCTTCCCCATAGGCTAACATTGAGTTCGGTAGCTTTTAGCTGCCGAACTAGGGGGTCGAAGTTTTTTTTAAAGGGACAGTACTTCGACTATCGAATGGTCGAATAGTCGAACGATTTTTACTTCGAATCGTTCAAATCGTTCGAATTCGATCGAATTCGATCGAATTTAACCAATTCGATGGTCGAAGTACCCAAAAAATACTTCGAAATTCGAATTTTTTTACATTCGAATCCTTCACTCGAAGTTAGTGAATCTGCCCCTTGCTGTACATTTTTCATTGTGTATAAATATACTTACAATGTTAACTGATATTACAATATGAAGTAAAAATACTGTTCTTTATATCTTTTATTATATCAGGGTTCATTTGTTCTTATGTGATTTTTTATGCTTTCTTACCATCTATTAAAGTTCTTTTTGGTTTATTTCATTTTGTTTTATGTTATTCTTGGTCTATATGAAGCAATTCACATCCCATTTAATGTTTAGTCCCGTGTATCTAGGTGAAATATCTATTTTACTTCTGTTTGTAACAGTCTTTTTATTATACTTAGTTTCTCTATACTTTCTATTCCCTGTATAAGTAAAAAAGAGGGGTCTCCACCATTGCACTCCATAAAATCTTTAGATACAGTAGTTGCCTCACTTCTAGAGTTAATGTGCTAAATGTGCTCACGCATTCTGTTTTTTAGGGGGCGTGCTGTGCACCCCACATACTGTATTTTGCATTTCAAGCAGGTCAATAAATGGAATACAAATTTAGCATTACAATTAGGGGCCCATTTACTTAGCTCGAGTGAAGGAATAGAATAAAAAAAACTTTGAATTTCGAATGTTTTTTTTGGCTACTTCGACCATCGAATGGGCTACTTCGACCTTCGACTACGACTTCGAATAGAACGATTCGAACTAAAAATCATTTGACTATTCGACCATTCGATAGTCGAAGTACTGTCTCTTTAAAAAAAAATTTGACCCCCTAGTTCGCCATCTAAAACCTACCAAGTCAATGTTAGCCTATGGGGAAGGTCCCCATAGGCTTAGCAATCTTTTTGGGTCGAAGAAAAATCGTTTGATTGTTGGATTAAAATCCTTCGAATCGAACGATTTTTCGTTTGATTGTTCGATCTAACGAATTGTGGTAAATCCTTCGACTTCGATATTCGAAGTCGAAGGATTTCCATCGGCAGTCGAATATCGAGGGTTAATTAACCCTCGATATTCAACCATAAGTAAATTTGCCCCTTAATGAAGGTATTTATATTATATTCATTTTTTGTTCTGGTGCTCTTAAATTTTTTAGATGTATAAACCTGAGTGCATGTAATGTAACGGAGGCTCCACAACGATAGGTACCTTTTGTTTTAAGCCAATTTTTATGTTTTTTTTTTTAATTTACACTCACTGGGGGCCAATGTTTTTCCTAGGGTGGGTGCTCTTCTACTCACAAATTCACATCCATCCTTCAGAATTTCTATCAGTTTATCATCATTATACAGTATTGGTAAATGTCTATTTATTATTTGTTTAATTTTAGGATACTGTGCACTATATATTGTGATGAAAAATGTTTTTCTTTCTTTTTTCTGTATTTTTTTCTTTCTTATTCTCTCCTTCTCTTAACACGATGTTCCCATCTTTTTTTAGAACTTTAGTAAATGCTATTTCTAGCGTCTGCTGTGAATATCCCCTTTCTAGTAATTGATCTCTTAATTTGCAGGATTGTGCCAAAAAGTCATTGTCTGTGTTACAATTGTGTCTCGGACGCACAAATTGTCCCGTGGGGACTCCCCTGAATACATGATCTGAATGGCACGATTCTGCACGTAACAGAGAATGTCCTACACACTTCTTTCGATACACTTTCATTCCTACCTTCCTTCTTTTTGCAGACAATTGTAAATCCAAAAACGTGATTTTTTTTCTTTATCATGTGCACTAGTGAATTTTAAGTTTAATTCATTTTTATTTAGTGTCTCTATGAATTTTTCAAAGTTATTCCCTTCACCATTCCATACAAAAATTAGATCATCTATACAGCGTTTTAATATTACTATGTCACCTCTATTTAGTGGATTGCCTCCATAGATGTGTCCTCCTCCCACCACCCCATATAGAGGTTTGCGTAGGTGGGAGCAAATTTTGCCCCCATTGAGGTCCCACATCCCTGGAGGTAATATGTGTCATTAAATTTAAAATAGTTGTGCTTTAACAGATATTCAATAGCATCCATTAGAAATTCTCTTGTGTGATCATTATCATTACTATATCGTTGTAAGTGGTAGTTTATTGCAATCAAACCTTTTCCATGTGGTATACATGAGTATAGACTGGTTACATCAGCCGTTGCCCATGTATAGTTTGTTTCCCATTCAAAGTGCTCAAACATTTTTATTACATGCTTAGTGTCCTGTAGGAATGAACTTTTTACCAAGGGCTATATATATATAGATCTATTAGTTCAGAAAGTTTTTCGTTTAACGAATTGATTCCCTATACTATGGGTCTACATGTTGGTGGTAAAATGCCTTTGTGCACTTATGGAAGGTGGTAGAATATTGGTAGTACCGGTCAGTCGGGAACCAATTTGTCTTTCAGTTCTTTTGTTATTACTTCCTGATCATACAATATTTTCATTATTTTCATTAGCTCTGTCTTAAATTCTTCAGTCGGGTCTTTTTTTATAGAATTGTATATGAATTTTTATCTTTTAATTGCCTTTCTGCTTCTTTTAAATAGTCTGTGGTGTTTAGCACTACAATAAGATCACTTTGTCGGCTTTTTCAATTGATATAGATTTATCTCTCTAGATTAGGCAGTGCCTTTTTTTTCTCCTTTTGTTAAGTTTGAACTCTGTTCATTTTTATTTACTCTTACCGCTAACTTTTTTAATTCCAATTCTACAGAGTCCTGGAAGACTTCCACTGCACCACTTCTGTAGTGCACTGGGTAGAATTGGGAGTTGTTTTTAATTTTAGTTGTTAATTCTTTCTCAGTTACTCCCTCTTTATTTAAATGAGTTTCGTTATTTTCTGCTAGTAACATTTCTAAATTATTAATCGTTACTTCCCCTCTAAAAGTTAGTGGTATTTCCTCATTATTCTCAATCTTATGTAACATTTCTTGAGCATGTATTGGTTCATATTTCCCTTGGACAGGACCCAAGAAATTCACTGCTCTCCAGTTCTGCATAGGGATGTCGCGGACTGTTCGCCGGCGAACTTGTTCGCGCGAACATCGGCTGTTCGCGTCCGCCGCAAGTTCGCAAACGTCGCGCGACGTTCGCCAATAGGCGTTCGCGTCAAAATCGTTCGACCATTCGATCGCTAAAATCGAAGGATTTTCGTTCGAATCGAACGATCGAAGCCATTGGATTGAATGAAATCATTCGATCGAATGGCTTCGATCGTTCGATTCGAACGAAAATCGTTTGATCGAACGATTAAAATCCTTCGATCGTTCGAATCGAACGATTTTCAGATGTTCGAAGTTCGCGAACTGTTCGCAATTTTTGCCGGTGTTCGCGAACGGTGTTCGCGAACGGCGTTCGCGAACACATTATCGGCGGTTCGCTACATCCCTAGTTCTGCATTCTCCTTATCTTTATAAATATAAGGAACAGAGCCGAGGTTAGCAAGAGAATGCGAGTTTGAAAGAGCGTGGGGGACTTCAGAATCCACAAGATTTTTAAATTCTTTCTTTGGTAAACATTTTTATTGGAAACCATAACACCAAAAATGAATGTACTATATACATAATATCACAAAAGGAAAATGTTGACTGCATATTTAAGATAAACTAAAAAATTCTAAATTTGGTCTAACATTCTTCATATCTTTATGAAGGCGTGACAAGTAGAACAATGTATTGACTGTTAATGGAAGTAGATGGTGATGTTACATGTGGAATTGATAATTGTCATTCTGTTCCACTGGTTATTGTTCCTCTATCATCTGCCTCTCTGTCTGTTCCTTCCTCCCAACTTGTTGGCCGTTCAGCCATGTTCTGTCCTGAGTAAAGTTTTGTTCTCTTCACAAAAACTCTCAACACCAAATTTTTCTGAGTATTTAAATAAAAAAAGTCAGACCAAACTAGAATCCACTATTTTGACCTTATTGACCTTATTGATTAAAAGCACAATTTGATCAGATTGGGGACAAACTTGATTAAATCGAGCGAAAACCCAAATCATAAGATTTTATTGGAGTTTTTTTCTGAATCGCTCGATTTTTTCTGTTTTTTTTGAATCTCAAACTTTTTTTTTGGCTACTTCGATCATCGAATTGGCTACTTCGACCTTTGTCTACGACTTCGACTTCGAATCAAACAATTCGAAATAAAAATCGTTTGACTATTCGACCATTCGATAGTCGAAGTACTGTCTCTTTAAAAAAAACTTCGACCACCTACTTCGCCACCTAAAACCTACCGAGCATCAATGTTAGCCTATGGGGAAGGTCCCCATAGGCTTTCTAGCCAATTTCTGATCAAAGAAAAATCGTTCAATCGATGGATTAAAATCGTTTGAATCGTTTGTTATTCCTTCGATCGTTCGATTGAACGAATAGCGCTAAATCCTTCAACTTCGATTTTCAAAGTCGAAGGATTTAACTTTGACGGTCGAATATCGAGGGTTAATTAACCCTCGATATCCAATCCTAAGTAAATGTGCCCCTAATGGAACTGGTTTATTAACAAAAATCCACATGGGAGAATGTGCAAATGCAAATTAGGCTTCAGATTCAGGAATCCAAAATTAAAATAGGTCAGCACTAATAAAAGCTCAGGGGAAGAAATAAAATGAAAAAAAAGGGAAAAAGTAGATAAAATATATATATGTAACCTTTTACACTTCACCACATGTAGTTAGTTTAGGTGGGTACTTACAGACGTTCAGAATAAATTGTACGTATCACATTTTGTAGTTGTTCTCTCTTGCTAGAGGAAGTTAAAAAAGCGCAAATAGTGTAAAAACGTCTTCATTCTATAATAATAAAAAAAAAAATTGGTTGCGCTTACATTTATGTGAGTAAACCAGGCATAACATCTCTCGCCGTTTAGTCCAGGTTGTTATAAGTGTTCTTAGTGGTTTGCGGTTCAGGTTCCGACCAGGGAACCACGATTTTCCTTCGATCAACACCCTTTTTTATATTTCTGATATGATTCTATCACATCATTTTCTGTTTGTCTTAACGATGTATTGCAAGCCACAGGGGCACTGTTTACAATATACTACATTTTCTGTGTTACATTTAATACATTGGTGTATTTTAAATTCTTCCTTTGTTACAGTGGATATGAAAGGTTTTTTTCTTTTTTCCATAATTACAAGATTTGCATGAAACACAGGGGTAAAAGCTCATCCACTCTTGTTTTTTTTTTTGTTTCTACATAGTTTTTTGTCAGTATTTGTTTTAGATCAGTTTATCAGTTTTTCTAAATACTACTGTTGGTTTTTCTGGTAGTACATTCCCTAATTCCCCATCACACTTTAGTACTCTCCAATGTTTGTTCACAATTTTCTTTATATTTTTAGCCAAAGGTTTATATTTTGTGGAGAAGACTATAGTTTCTTTATTATCAGATATTTTTTCTTTTACTCTTAGGAGGTTTTGTCTATCTATTTTTTGTACTTTTTCATAAGATTTTTGGACCACATTTTCGTTGTATCCCCTCTCCCTGAAACAATTACTCACAAACTTTAATTGTTTAGTGAGTATCCATTGTGGATGATGGTTGCTTGTGGGGGTTACATCATTGTTGGAATCCACTTTTTTAAAAAGTTTTAAAATTAATTTGTGAGTTTTTCACATAAACTTCCAAATCCAGGAAGTTTATTGATTCCTTACTTAGCGTGAGTGTTAGTTCTAGGTTTAGGTCGTTTTTGTTAATATTCTCTACAAATTTATTTAAACTTTGTTCTGTTCCTTTCCATATTAAAATAACATTGTCTATGTAGTGCCACCATAGGAGTAGGTTCTCACCTAGTTTTAATATGGGGAGTATCTGACATTCCTCCCAATGTCCCATGTGTAGATTGGCATAGCTGGGCGTGAACCTAGTTCCCATTGCGGTGCCACACGTCTGAAGATAGAATTTATCCTCAAACTAGAAGAAATTATGTTCTAAAATAAATTCTATGCTTTGTAAAATGAATTCCTTTTGCAAAATTGGTACAGCTTCATCGTTGGCAAAATAATGTGCTGTGGCTTTCAATCCTTGACTATGTCGGATTGATGTATATAATGATTTTACATCCAGGGTTGCTAGGACCATATCTGAATCCCACATATAGTTTTGTAGTAATCTAATTAACTGTGTCGAGTCTCTTAGATAAGTGGAAGGTTTTGGACATATTTTTGCAGTATTTTGTCTATATATTGAGACAGATTGCTTGTTAGAGAACCAATGCCGATATCATGGGTCTTCCAGGGGGTTCTCTTATCCAGGAGGATATCAATGCTGAAGATCACAATATCATTCATTGTGTGACCCTGGTTGATGTCATCTATGTGACACACTTTGCTAGAAACTTTATTTCTATTGACTGATGCTGGATGTGCCAAATCTAAAATAAGATATGTTTGCACAATTTAGCAAAATATTATTCAACAGTTTGAACATAGAAATGGAAATGAAGGGGGCGCATGCGTGCCATGACCGAAGGCGGACGCAACTAGTGGGAGCTCCGCAATCATCGGGGTAAAGAACCCGGTTTTAGCTTCGCTCCAGCTCCATTTTTGAATCCCGGGTGCAGGCAAAGCACGAGGCGCTCTAGCCGACATGGGGAAACGCCGGACCAAGGAGTTAGCAGGGATGATGTCGCCATACCTGCAGAAAACTCCGGGCCCTCGTCAGCGCATCCAAGATGGCGCCGACTTGACGGATTCGGAAGCGCCTCCTGATTCCTCTCCTCCTAGCTCGCCGGGCTTGCCGGACACTGCTGCACCCTTCTCGCAGCCATCAGGTGAGCTTCTACAGCAAGCTGCTTCTTTGGCCACAGCTCCCCAGGCTATAATGTCTGATACTGTTACGGTACAAGTGCTTACGCAGCAATTATCTGAGCTGCATGAGAAGTTGACAGGCACTATTACTGACTCTATACGTTTGGCCCTTACTGATATCAGAGCGGATATTAGTGACTTGGGGGAACGAACAGACCAGCTTGAAAATAATATGGATGAGCTCTGTTCCAGATATAATCAGCTTGAAGAAGATAATTCCACCTTGAGGGAGGAACTCTCTCTCTTGCAATCGCATACAGAGGATTTGGAGAATAGATCCAGGCGGCAAAATCTGAGAGTCCATGGAGTTTCGGAGGATGTTTCTCCACAGGACATTCGAACATTTTTACGTTCCCTCTTTTCTGCCATTAATCCGGATCTCCCCGTGGAAGCATGGCGCTTCGACAGAGCCCATAGAGCGTTGGGTGCCCGACCGCTTAATACAACCGCACCACGCGACATTGTCGTTTGCCTACACTATTTTGAAAGCAAAGATAGCATCATTGCCAAGACCAGGAACACTGCGCACTTCGACCATCAAGGTCACAAGGTACAAATCTTTAATGATATTTCACCAATTACGTTGAGCAAGAGGAGGGATCTTCGCCCGGTAACCCAGAAGTTGAGGGAGCACAATATCACCTACAGATGGGGGTTTCCATTTAAGCTGATTGCAACAAAGGGAAATCGTCAGTATCTTCTCCAGGATCCGTCACAAGGTCCTAAATTGCTTCAGGATCTCGGTCTCCCACCCCTGGATCAGAGGAGCCCCCCCATAAGTCGGCGGAAACAGCTACCCAAGTTCTTGCCACCAATCTGGGAAAAGGTGAGATCTGGTGCCTCTAGATCGGCCCCTCCGTCAGACGCAACTTGACTGAATTTGTTTTGAGGCTCTGGGCATTGTCACATATCCCCTTTGGTTTGTATGCTCGAGTAAGTATACGGCTGCTTACTTTTCTCCCCTCCGCTGTCACCTGGGACGCTCCCAACGCAGACATGGTTAGTCTGTGGAGCCCCTACCCCCTTATTTCAGGGGCTAGGGTGCGGTTTCTACCTCCTATCTCAGACTGGCGTTGTGCCATCTATTTTGTTTTTCAAGTTGGATTTTTCTACCAGTTTCTGCTACCTTTTTGCAGCTTGACTTTTGTTTTTTTTACCACTGCTTGTTTGGCCCTTGGGAGACTTTTCATTAACCTATGCTTTACATTTTTTGCAGTACAAACGAAATGCAAATGTTATGCCTGTAGTCTTTTTACTGTTTTACCTCTGTGCCTTCAAAGTCTTAGGGTACTTTGGTTGTCACTGGCAGCTTTCACTGTTATGTTGTCATCATGGTTAAAATATTAACGTTAAATGTGAACGGGTTGAATAGCGTAATGAAGAGGTATATGCTCATTAGGGAATTGCATCAATTACGTCCTGATATTGTTATGTTACAGGAATCTCATTTTGTCTCCACAGACAATAATTTCCTTAACACCAAATTATACCCAAAAATGTATCAAGCTACCTCGATCTCTAAGAAAGCTGGGCTCATAACACTGATTCACAGGGACTGTCCTCTGGAGGTCCAAACTGTACAGGCGGATTCTAAGGGCCGCTATTTAATTTTGGACTGTTTGTTGGGGGGTAAACCCATTCGGTTGGCTAACATTTACTCCCCCAACAAACACCAGCTTCGATTTCTTAATTCCACCCTCCCTAAAATCAGAGGAGACTACCAACGCCCCCTAATCATTGGAGGTGATTATAATTTGGTGTTGTCAGAGAACAAAGATCGTTCTCATCCCCCTATCTGTAGACAATATAAAAGTCAATGTCAGAGATTCAGGCAACTGCTCCATAAGCTGGATCTTCGGGACTTATGGCGTATACATCACCCGAATGAAAGAGCATATACCTTTTACTCCGCTTGTCACCAACTATATTCAAGGTTAGATTTTTTCTTGGCCTCACGGGACCTTTTAGTTTATCCTGCCTCTTCAGATTTGTTCCCCATTTCTTGGTCAGATCATAATGCTGTTATCCTGGATATACATTTGTCTGCCCGAATAGGGAAGCCTACCCATTGGCGTTTGAATGAAGGCCTTTTGAATGATTCCCAAACATGTGCTGACCTCTTTCAGACCATTGAGAATTATTTTGTGGAAAATGTCCAATCGGTGGAGAAGGTTTCTGTCTTATGGGAGGCCCATAAGGCAGTAGTAAGGGGCAAGCTTATAGCCCTTGCTGCCGCAAAGAAAAAGGCACGGACACACACTAGATTAAGCCTTCAACATAAACTTAAGGCACTAGAACGGAAATCCCAACTCCTCCCGACTGTTAGGTTACGCCAGGAAATCCTTAGGGTCCGTAGAGAACTTAATCTACTTCTGTCAGGGGACATAGAAAAAGCCCTTAAGTGGTCTAGGCAGAAATTCTATGAATGGGGGGATAAACCTCATTCGTTACTAGCTAGGAAGCTTAGGGAACAATCAGCTCAATCTGCCATAGTTTCCATAACTAATGACGATGGGGACAAAACCTTTTCCCCTCAGGGAATTGCGACTGCTTTTCAGGATTATTATACAAAGCTGTATAATTTATTGCCCATGCAACCCCAGTCAGCCCTGGAGGATAACACTTCTAGGCGTGCCTTTCTTGCTGCTAACATACAAGCCTCCCTGTCACCTCTTGACTTAGAGTCACTCAACAAACCAATTTCTGAAACAGAACTTAAAGACACGATTGATTCTCTCCCGACTTCAAAGGCCCCAGGCCCAGATGGATACTCATATGCCTATTATAAAAAGTTTTCTGCCCTCTTAATTCCACATTTAACTAAACTGTTTAATTCCTTTATGGCGGATGAGCCGATTCCCCAATCTATGTTAGCCTCCTATATCACCCTTCTCCTTAAAGAGGGAAAGGACCCCAACTTATGTAGCAGCTATAGGCCAATAGCTCTTTTAAATTCGGATCTCAAAGTCTTTACTAAACTTCTGGCGAATAGGTTGGGACCCCTGATGCCCAAATTGGTGGATCTAGATCAGGTAGGTTTTATATATGGTAGGCAAGCGGGAGACAACACCCGTAGAATAATCGATTTGATTGATGCAGTTAACAAAACCAAGACCCCTACCCTGCTGCTTAGCTTGGACGCCGAGAAGGCATTTGATCGCCTGAATTGGGATTATATGCTTGATTTGCTTAGACAGTTGGGCATTGAGGGTCCCTTTCTTGGAGCCATCCAAAGTCTATATTCTAATCCCTCTGCTACCCTGAAATTACCGGAGGCTTCTCGGAATCAGATCTATATACGCAACGGTACTAGACAGGGGTGCCCCCTGTCTCCATTGCTTTATGCACTCAGCATTGAGCCCCTAGCATCTGCAATTCGCAATCATACTGATATTACTGGTCCTAAAATACAACAACAGGAGTTTGTGGTTTCATTATTTGCGGATGATATCCTCCTGACTTTGACAAATCCGGTTATATCTCTCCCCAACTTACATATCCTCCTGACGCAGTATAGTAAGCACTCGGGCTATAAGCTAAATGTCGATAAGACTGAAGCTTTACCCATTAATATACCTCAACATGTCACGGAGGCACTGGTCTCTAAATTTCCCTATAAGTGGAGGACCCGCTCCCTTAAGTATCTTGGAATCCAATTCACTAAAACATACCATCAACTTTACCAGTCTAACTTTCCCCCCCTGATACAGAAAATCAAAGCATCCCTGCGTAATTGGAGTTCTTATACAATCTCTTGGCTGGGACGCATCACGGTGCTCAAGATGACAGTCCTTCCCAAGATTCTGTATCTGTTTGAGACTCTTCCGGTGACAGTCCCTAGACTGGTCCTTCGGGATCTTCAGGCATCCTTCCTTAGGTTCGTATGGGGTAAACGTAGACACAGGGTGGCGAGAACAGTTTTATTGGCTAGCAAATCTCAGGGGGGATTGGCAGTCCCAGCTGTGCAAGCCTATTATGAGGCAGCTCACTTGAGACAGATACCAGGCTGGACTTCCTACAAGCCTACTAGCAAATGGGCTCTGCTTGAATCTCTCTGGAGCTCCCCTGCTCATTTGAGCTCGTGGCTATGGAGTACCAAAGATGGGGGAACCTCTACCATCCTAGCGCCAATGGGCTTCACCTTGAAAATTTGGAAACAATGTAAATCCAAATATAGACTTGCTAATACGCATTCACTGCTTACTCCCTTTCTAGCCAACCCTAGTTTCTCTCCGGGAATGACTGAAAGTTTCCAGAACCATTGGGGGCCCTTAGGCTTGTTTAGGATACATGACCTGCTAAACCCACTGACGTTCAAACAATGGACCTTTACTGAGGTACTAAATAAGTTCCATGTCCTCCCTAAATGTTTTTTTGAATATCTGCAAATTTCCCACTTTGCCCGAATTTTTCTTAACAGGGACCCCAGTATTCTTCCTCTTACACCATTTGAAAAACTCTGTGTCCGAGGCCTCCCTCAAAAAGCCTTGATCTCCACGCTTTATAGCATTATAACAACTTTACCGGAAATTCCATTTCCCAGACATTCCTATATGGTAAAATGGGAGGAAATCACTTCGACTTCTCTCCCACTGGAAGAATGGAGGGAGATCTGGGAGAATGCTAAAAAAAGTGTTACATGTGTTCGACAGAAAGAGAGTATTTATAAATCTATGTTTTTCTGGTATGACACCCCGGTGAAATTAAGTCGTATTTTTCCAGGCACCTCTCCTCTGTGTTGGAGAAATTGTGGTTTTATGGGTACATTACAACACATCTTGTGGGAGTGTCCCGTAATATCAGCGTTATGGAAAGGGGTGGAAGATATGCTCTCACGGATACTGCATAGGGATATTCACTTAGACATCTATACCACGTTGGTGGGTAAACCTATACCTGATAATTCTGCTTCTGAACAGAGGCTTACAAATTACATTCTTACTGCGACCAGACTAGCACTTACGTCACAATGGAAAGGTGTACTTTCCCCTGCACTGTCTGATGTTATTCGGAGAGTTAAAGATATGAGGGACATGGAGTACATGACCGCTAATATTCGGGGACGCAGGGATAATTGGGAGAAAATATGGGCTGACTGGAACGTCTATATGACCTCCATTCAACAAGCTGGGAATGCTTCTCTCGTATAGAGGCTCGGGTTCTCATTTTGTGTACAATTTGGATAAACTAGGATGGACTGCTTTGATTTTCCTCCCAAGGATAACTTTCTAATTTTTTCTTTTGCTATCTTCTTTTTTTTTTTCTTTCTTTTCTTTCTTTATTTATTTCTTTTTCTTCTTTCTTCTTTTCTTGTTTTTTTAAGTTGTGCATGGGTTGAGTACGAATACTGTGCTATGGTCTTCGGTTCAACATTGTAGCAGTTCTCAGTGAAATTTACATTAATGGGCCTTAATTGTGCTATTCTGTCAGTTTGTATATCTTGTAATTGCTTTTGCTGAACTGTATTGCTTATTACTAGATGTTAAAGTGCTTCATATGCCCTAATGTTCATATTTTCTTGTACTTTGTCTATGTAACAACAAATGAATAAAAAACTTTAAGTTACAAAAAAAGAAATGGAAATGATAATAATGAATAGTGTAATAAGTTAAAATGTTTAAAAATGACGCCCATTGACTTTAATGCCTTTGGAAAAAAAAGTCGCCATAAGAAAAAACAGTCATTGAATTTATTGCTTTAGGACAAAAAAGTCGTCATAAGAAAAAACAACCATTGACTTTAATGCATTAGGACCAAAAAAATCGTCATAAGCAGGGGCGATTCTGGCCCCTCCGCTGCCTGAGGCAGCAGCAGTTGCTACCACCCCCTCCCCCATGCGCTTACCTTTTTGCACCTGAGGGGGTCCAGGGGGGTCCACGAGGGCAGCAGAGAGGGCCAGTACGCTAGTGCAGAGAACCTAACTTTGAAAAATGGAAATTCGGCTCTTAAAGTACCAGGAGCGGCATTTTTGCCGCCCCTGGTACCTAGGGGCGCACTGGTTTTTGAGGCGAAGCGCCCCTGGTCATAAGAAAAAACACCCAATCACTTTAATGCATTACGACAAAAAAGTCGCCATAAGAAAAGAGGCCTAAAAAATGTTTTTTTGTCAGGTAATCGAAACATTTTCCAGTTAAGCGAAAACATTAAAACAATGAAAAGAAATAATTTTTTTTTAGTCATTGGTTTAAGAAAACAAGCTGGGTCCAAATGTTGATCAGAGTCAGTGCCTGGAAAGAGGAACATAAAACGTTCCATAGGAAGCACCTGAATCCATTGCACTGGACCTGAAATTTCCATATGCAGAACTAGGTAAATGGGCAGCACCATATATGGTTATGTATGTACGTATAACTTTATTTGTAAAACACTGTAACGCTGGGCAATGCATGAAAATACAATATAAATAGAAGTACAATATATAAAAGCACACACACACACAGGGAGGACAAGTCACACAATAAATACAATAAATATACGCTTGGCTCATATAAGGACACAGAGCTTAAGGGAGAATTCAACCCTTTAGCAAAAAAGCCTGTACCCCCACCCCACGGAGACCCTCCTCCCCCAGCCTAACTGCACCCCTAGGAAATGCCCCATACTTTATACTTAACCCTCGGCACAGATTCAGGCATCGGAGTTCCACGCAGTCATCTTCCGGGTCTTCAGTAAGCTGAGTGGGAGACCGAAACCGCACATGCACAGACCCCATGGGATTAAGGTACCTGGACCTTGAAATCTGCACTATATCAGCCCCTTCTCCAGATGGTTTTGCCAATTTAACTTTCATGACCACTGCAAACTAGTGGACAACTAGACCAAAGATATTTTAATGGGGCCCTGTGTTTTAAGGTGCACCACTAGAATGAGGGTTTCCTTGTCTTTTAAAGGAGAAGGAAAGCTATGGAGGCATTTTATTGCCAATAGATTAGCTGCAATAGTGCAAGCTAGAATGCTATATTTATTCTGTACAATGTTTTACCATACCTGAGTAAAAAGCTCTAGAAATTCTCTGTTTGTTTAGGATAGGAGCTGCAGTATTAATGTGGTGTGACATCACTTCCTGCACGAGTCTCTCCCTGCTCTGGGCTCAGATTACAGTAGAGAAGGGAGGGGTGGGGGGAGAGGAGCAAACTGAGCATGCTCTTGCCCAGGGCAATGAGGTTTAAGCTGAAGGCAGGAAGTCTGATACAGAAGCCCATGAGTACACAATAGAAGGAAAGAAATGTGGTGTTTCTTTTGACAGGGGACTCAGAGCAGCACTACTTTGAGGGTTTACTGGTATATTTAGGTGGGCCTTTCTGATAAGGCTTACTTAGTTTTAACCTTTCCTTCTCCTTTAATGTTAAAGGAAGAGTACACCTTTAAAATAAGGGAATCTAACTTCCTTGACTACTTGGTGGTCAGACTGGTGGGAAACTGACCAGCAGATGGAGCTGTTTGATTGTGGGTCTTCATCTGTAATATAGCTCCATATTGGTAATTGCACAGTTTGAGCAGTATTCCAGGTCATACCGACTGAGCATGCACCAAAGTGTAGGACATTGCATAAGAGGACCAGAAGAAATCCGAAGATCTGGAAGATGGTGCCCACAAGCTCAGCTGTGCTTACCCTGCACTGATAGGGGAGAAATATTTTAGGGACATTTTCAGGGCTATTGAAGTATGCGGGTGGAAGCAGGTTGGGGGGTCTATCTAGGTTAGTAGGTAGGGGCTTTTCTTAATTGAGTTGAGTTCTCCTTTAAAGAAGAAGGAAAGCTACAGAAGCCATTTATTGCCAACAAATCAGCCACAATAGTGCAAGCTATAACACTATATTTATTCTGTAGAATGCTTTACAATATCTGAGTAACAGCTCTAGAAGTTCTCTCTGTTTGTTTAGGATAGCAGTGGCCATATTAGCTTGGTGTGACATCACTTCCTGCCTGAGTCTCTCCCTGCTCACTCATAGCTGTGGGCTCAGATAAAAGCAGGGAGGGGAGGAGGAGGGGTAGAGAGGAGCAAACTGAGCATGCTCAAGCCCTAGCCCTGGAGGTTAAAGCTATAACCAGGAAGTCTGACACAGAAGCCCATGAGTACACAATAGAAGGAAAGAAATGTGATGTTTCTTTTGACAGAGGACTCAGAACAGAATTACTTTGAGGGTTTACTGGTGTATTTGTATAAACCTTTCTGATAAAGCTTACTTAATTTTCACCTTTCCTTTTACTTTAAAAAGAACAGTTTTAAATTTGGTTTTGTGCCTGAAAACAGTGTTGCTTCTAAAAGGGTCATTGGTCTGGGCCAGTTCACACTCTAGTCTTAACCAACAACCTATTGGAAATGAGCTCAGATTACTCAACTGCAGTGAAATACAATTTGTTTACAAGCTGTAGTAGTTTCCTAGGGTTTCACCTGTTCAAATAAGGTACCAGTTGAATTTGGGTATTTTTTTTTCTATTTTTTAAGCTGTTGTGATTTTTTTGCTTTAATTTCTTAGAACCCCAACCCCTGCACACAAAATCACACACACACAACAAACATGTTTTACCCACAAATTTGCAGTATATTCCTCAATTATAGCCAGCACATATTAGCGTCTGATATATAATAAATTGTGGCAAGGGGATCCATATGCAAATTATGACACAGGTTTTAAATGGATTCTGTCCTGATTTTTTTTGTCATTTTTATTATAGTTACACTGTGTATATTGCAGCTAATTCTTTCTATTAAACATGTTATTCTTGAACATATAATTGTATTTTTAGTTGTAATATTGGTGTGTAGGTGCATCTCAGGTCACTTTGCCTGGTCATGTGATTTCAGAAAGAGCCAGCACTTTAGGATGGAACTGCTTTCTGGCAGGCTGTCGTTTCTCCTACTCAATGTAACTGAATGTGTTGCAGTGGGACATGGATTTTACTACTACTACTATTCTGCTGAGGGGCTGCTGGGGGGGGAGGGGGGGAGAGGATGATATCACTCCAACTTGCAGTTCAGCAGTAAAGAGTGACTGACAATTATCAGAGCACAAGTCACATGACTGAGGGCACCTGGGAAACTAATAACATGTCTAGTCCCATGTCATATTTCAAAATGAAATGTAAAAAAAAAAAATCTGTTTGCTCTTTTGAAAAACAGATTTCATTGCAGAATTCTGCCGGAGCAGCACTTATTAACTGATTTGAACATTTGCCTCTGATAAAATCCCTTTAAATCACAGCCAGGAAAACTGCTTGTCATATTCCAATTCCATCCTGGTTTTAGTCTTCTTGGGATATCTGTGTGGCTACCCCAGGGTTTTCTGATCAGTGTACGAAGAGCCAGGGACATGAACAACACTTTTGGGGTGTCGCACATTCTCCAGTATATGACACAGCACCACTGATGCAGGACATTTTTTATTAAAAAGCCTTCATTCAACACTTGGCTTTAGATCTGCAACACATGCAACATTTATATTTTGCAGATTATGGATGGGTCTAGATGGATCATACCAAGTCAGATTTGTATGGATAACAGATCAAGTTAGAAATAGGAATATAAGGATAGCCAAAGAGAGTTAAGTGACGCATCTTCTGCATTATAATGTTTTAAATGTGGATATGACATATGATAGCCAATAGATGGCGCTATGTAAAAAAGTATAAAATGTGAGTTAAACAGTAGCTTGATAAAGGGCCGAGACCAGGCCAGAAATGTTGCATGTGTCACAGATCTAAAGCCATGTGTTTCAAATAAAGGCTTTTTAATCAAAATTTCCAAGTCACGAGCACCGTTATTTAATGAACTGACAAGGTGGGGAGTGCTGACTGAACTATATTGGTGTCGCACATTCTGCCATTTACAGGAATCCTGACAATTTTTGTGTTGAGTTGGAAGTCTAGCGCTTGGTGCAGCCCACAACAACAGTACAAATTGGAACACACACCCCTTTTGAACAGACTTTCAGATTGGTTCTCACTGGGTATGTTTTATAGAAAAAAAAGGGAAGAACGAAAAAGCAAAGCAGAAAACAAACAAAAATTAGGGGAGGATGAAGAAAAAGAAAGGGGAATAAAGAGAAACATCTGTAGCCTTATAGAGAATATAGAAGAGGTCAGTGGCCTCTATTTGAAAGCTGGAAAGAGTCAGAAGAAAAAGGCAAACAAGTAAGTAAAAAAAACAAGGAAAAATGAAGGCCAGTTGAAAAGTTGCTTAGAATTAGCCATTCTGTGTCATACTAATGATATGGACAGAAATTTGTCCTGAGAGTATCTGTCCCTTCCAAATTGTGGTAAATAAGTTCAGCTAGCTGATAAGAAGGAATGACACTGACACAGACAGTTCAGTATACAAAAAGCTTCTCTTTTTTTATTCTAAGGCACACAAAAGTTATATAGGCTAAGTGGGGGTTATGACACCCCCGTAAGCTTGCGGTTTTGCTAGATAGCTTCAAATGGAAAAGTACAAACTACACAATGGAAAAGTACAAACTACAAAAGTATTTTTATGCGGTTTAATGTAGCAGTCGTGTTCAGGAAACAGGTGCAGAGAGGCATAACCACAACCGTCGTGACTTTCTTAGCACGAGTCTGTTTCTGTGAAGAGGTTCCTCTTGGTTTCATCCTAGCTTGCATCGATATATGGTTTTTGCAAATAGCTGAGCAAGGAAATATAGAAAACACAGACAGTATAACAGTAAAATAGACTTTTTAAATGATAGTAAACAGAATAGACTGACCAGTCCACCACACTAAAAGGGAACTTAATAAGTAAACCAGCCCTTCTTATAGATAGGGGCAAAAGAAGAATGCTGGACAGGTGGAGAGCATGGTGTTCTGGGCACTGAATTTGTTTGAACATAACTCGAAAAATGTGGTGATTGCACTTTGCTCACTGCACTTGTAGTCAGCGCTTGAAGATACAGAGACTGTGGTGTGGAAGGACTTTACCTTCCTTCAGTTAGGCAGTTAGCGCAAGCGAGTTAGATAGTGAGGTCCTATTGCCACCTGTTAGGAGTGCAGTTTGTACTAACTGCCCTTTTATTTATTTCAGATAAACAGTTATTCAGTTCACTAAATACTGTGTGTGTTATTACTGTGTTGTTACTGGGGCCACTCGTAGGTGCATTCCCGGATCCCACTAGGTGGAGGCACTGCGCTAGTAAGTAGCAGGTACCCAGTCTCTCCCAATTCCACTGCTGAGTGTCTCAGGTTTGTCCCGTGTCATCAGGTACACGCCACACGTGGAGTGTAACACAAGGGGTGTTGAAAGGGTTACAAATTGAAATGCTTATTTCTATATAACATACTCCCCTCCCCCTGATTTCTGTGTGTATGAGTGGTGGGACATGATCCACACTCTATATCTAATACAGGGGGCGTTTAACAAAGTGAATAGGAGAGAAATTTGTAGTTAAACTGTGTAAATTGTTTGTTAATGCCAGAAATTAAACAATAAATACTTTATCATGAACAAGGTTGTCCTTTGTATAATCTTAGTATTATAATAAAGGGACTGGGGGTTCCTGAGAAGTGGGAGTCCAGGCAGCTGCAGCTCCATGTCCTCTCCCAGCTCCAGCTGCTCTACATGTGCCAAACACTGCACAATGACTCACTAACATTTCTGGACAATGTAACAGAGTGACTGGGGGACTGGCAGCTATGCTCTCAATCTCAGCAAGGCACCCCCGCTCCAGGTGTAGGAAATGAAGTCAATTATTAATTAATTGACTCACTAACATTTACTTTCACTTCTTACAGTTCAGCCCAAGGCCTCCTTATACTGTCACTGCACAGAACCTGCTCAGTGTAAATTCCAAATATCACCCCAATGTCTTGCCTTCATACCTCCCACCTGTCCCGTTTTCAGCGAAACAGTCCCGCTTTTGACAGCTCAACCCGTAGTCAAAGCTACAAAGTTTCTAACTTAATTGGCTTTTGGCAGAGAGCCCAGAACAGATACTTTTGTAACAATTTTGAGATAAGCAAATAAGTAATTCTAACAATTTAGATAAGGAGCTCCCTTGGGAAGTTAGACTCATAGCTTAAAGGGCAATTCACCTTCATTAACTGTAATAACTGAAAAAAACACAGAAATATGTTCAAACTTTCATAACCTGCCACATTTTGTAAATTTAACATGGTAATTAGGGGGTGTGGTCACAAAAATGAGTGTGGTCAAAAAATTCCTGACACTACGAGCGCCAACTCTTTTGTCCCTCTTTCTATTTCCAAAATGTCAGGAGGTATGCCTTATTCTCCTCTCACAGAAGCACTTGTCTCTCCACTAAATGGGGGGGGGAGGAAAGATTAATTGTTATGGAGATGAAACACCAAAGCTAAAAGGAAGAGCTACATAGGGTGATATATGTCAAGGAAGAGTCCTGTGCAAACCAAATTTGGAAACCAGACCCGTCCTGAACCCACATATTTACCCACATGGATCTGCTACCCAACCCCGGCCCGCAAATGTTGTATCCGATCCGCAACCCACCGACCATTATTTAACAGGAAGTGTTGTTGCTGCAACAAGTGGAGACAAAAGTTTAGTAAAATATAGACAATATAACTTAAGAAATATAGATGAGACCTGCAACCCGCATCTATACCCGCACCCGAAAATTCTACCCTCATCCCGAGGGCACCTGCTTTTTTGTGGGTAACCCGCAGGTACCAGACCCACTGTAGGACTCTATGTCAAGGAGAGTCTGCAACAAGCCAGGGCCTTCTGGTCCCCATATCCCCCCCATTGCTGAGCTCTATAGTAATCATTTATGGGTAAATGTGGCTGTTGCTTCAGGCTCTTTATGTTCACTTTTCTTTCTACAGTATATGTGTCGTGACCCCCTAATCTTCATTTTGTACTGTTCATAGGGTTAGTTGCACGAGTGTTATTCTATGGGCTGATATTTCCTCACCACTGGGGCAGAAATGTATCATTTGAATTCACTTCTAACCTTGTTCTTGTCCCACTCTTCTTTCCTCACCTTTCCCTTTACTTGTGTCCTTCATGGCGCTATTCATTCTCTGTCAAATCAGTGTTAATTAATGGGCTTTTAATCTCCAAAGAATGTATCTGGAGTCAGAATCAGGAATGCAGAGAAAATTAACAGTCAGATTCTGTGTTTAGGGCTCGATTATTGTGGGTGTGACCCAATGCTATCCAAATATATTTACTCTCCCTTTCCCTAAAATTCAGATCTGTGAGTGCTTCTAGCTTCTTCAAGATGAACAACCCCCATTCAGGGAAATTTAAGGGGTGCTTGTTGCCCTGAGGTGGCCTTTCTGGTGCCGCCCCCCCTCGCAGCTAGCACATACCATTTCAAATGCAGGAGCAGGTGTAGGGGGGCAGCATCGTAATTTGTTAAATTGTGGGATGCTGCCACCTGAGGCAACTTTCTTAGCTTGCCTTATAGTAGCAGTGCCCATGACCCAATCTCATACTGAACTGATCAACCAGGCCAGGATTTGTGGCAAGGCCATAAAGGCCCATCCCTAGGGCAACAGAATTTCAGGGGGGGGGTATGTCTCCCAGCCGCATCCAAATGTGAGCTCTGGAGACTGGCTCCTCTGGGAAGGGGAGGAGAATAAAACAGGGAGGGGAGGAGAAGTAGATGGGGAAGGGGAGAAGAAATAGATGGGGAAGGGGAGGGGACAGAGAAGGAGCTAGGTGAGGGGGAGGAGAAATAGATGGGGAAGGGGAGGGGACAGAGAAGGAGATGGGGAGGAGAGGTAGATGGGGAAGGGGAGTGTTGTGTTTTGGTAGTCGAGGATGAATAGAGTATAACAGTGCTTCATTAGCAGGTTCCTGCAACCACTTTAACAGTAGCTTCACTCTTACTACTTAAAGGAAAACTATACCCCCAAAATGAAAACTGAAGCAACAGATAGTTCATATCATATTAAGTGGCATATTAAAGAATCTTACCAAACTGGAATATATATTTAAGTAAATATTGCCCTTTTACATCTCTTGAGCCACCATTTTGTGATGGTCTGTGTGCTGTCTCAGAGATCACCTGACCAGAAATACTGCAGCTCTAACTGTAACAGGAAGAGATCACCTGACCAGAAATACTTCAACTCTAACTGTAACAGGAAGAGATCACCTGACCAGAAATACTTCAACTCTAACTGTAACAGGAAGAAGTGTTGAAGCAAAAGACACAACTCTGTCTGTTAATTGGCTCATGTGACCTAACGTATGGTTTGTTGGTATGTTTGTGAGTACAGTGAATCCTACTATCCCAGGGGGAGGCCCTTATTTTTTAAAATGGCAGTTTTCTATTTATGATTACCCAATGGCACACACTACTAAAAAAGTATATTATTATGAAAATGGTTTATTTACATGAAGCAGGATTTTACATATGAACTGTTTTATGCAATATCTTTTTATAGAGACCTACATTGTTTGGGGGGTATAGTTTTCCTTTAAGCTGTATAGAAAGTACTGTGTATTCACAGTATAACTCATGTGCACAGTGACACATACAGGCCATTTGTATAAACACCACATATTCTCCCTATAGTAGGAAAGCATTTGGGCAAATGTAAAAAACAACTTGTATTTAATATTTTTTTTTACGTATTTATTTAAGTTTTAAGTATTAACTGTGTTTTGATAAATATTCAGTTGGATTATCACAAAAAATTGAAAATTTTATAATTGGATTGATCACAGGACATTGGTTTGTTCTTAAAATAATTTTTGGACTGAATCTTCACAAAAACAGGAGGAAATAGAAAAACACAAGAAAAAGAAAAAAAAACAAGAAAAAATTGAGGTGGAATGGGTGAAAATACTCACTTTGGATTTTTTCTAATTGGGTTACCGTATATACTCGCGTATAAGCCGAGTTTTTCAGCACCCAAAATGTGCTGAAAAACTCGACCTCGGCTTATACGCGGGTCATACGCACATACTGTAGCCAATCCCTCACCGGATACTGTAGCCAATCCCTCACCGGATACGAGGCTCCTTCTGCGGCCCCAACACACCTCCCTCTCCCATAGCGCATCAGGACTCTGTGACTGACTGTCACGATCGCCGCCCGGAGCAGGTCCAGGAGCTCCGGGCGGCGCGTCCTTCCCTGCCGGCGTCCTTCCAAAATGGCGGCGCCCATGGCCGCCACGTGGGTAGAGGCGCCGGCGCCGCTACCCACGTGGCGGCCATGGGCGCCGCCATTTTGGGAGCGACGCCGGCAGGGAAGGACGCGCCGCCCGGAGCTCCTGGACCTGCTCCGGGCGGCGATCGTGACAGTCAGTCACAGAGTCCTGACCATATTCAGGCATGGAGGTAGCAGGACCAGGGCCCTTTTGTATAAAGTGTTGTGTTATTTCCCAGCACCCACTGCTAGCCCTGTATTCTATATGGATTATCTTCTCCCTACAGGAACCAGCATGGCAGCACCAACTGCTAAACAGGGGCTTATTTATAATAATGGGATTATTGGACCCCCTTCCCCCATCCAGGCCATATTCTCCTAGAAGAGTTTGTGACCAAAATAAGCAGAGGAATTTCAAAGCTCTTGCTGCGGACTGTAAACATTTACATGTGTCCTGCACACTGTTGGGGCCGCAGAAGGAGCCTCGTATGTAGTTGCTGCATCTCTCCATCTCTCTGCCCCTGGTTGAGTTATAAGTTATTTTACTGTGACTGGTGTGCTTACAATTTTTTTTTTTTAAACTGTGGGCAGGCCTACCTTTCATTGTTATTCAGTGGGTGCAGGTACAGATTGATTTTCAATCAGCCCCTAGGCTTATACACGAGTCAATAAATTTTTCCAGTTTTCTTAGGTAAATTAGGTACCTCGGCTTATACACGGGTCGGCTTATACACGAGTATATACGGTAATTGATATGGCTATTTAAATATGTATGTGCACACTGTCTTGCATGTCTGACGAAGGGGACCACCCCGAAATGTTACATCACTGACGTGAATTAAACACACAGGGGTTCGCCCTGCTGCATTTGCTATTGTGTGTTTGGTAATTCTTTGCATGTCGGTGCTTGTGTAACAGCATTGACATGGTCAGGGTCAGGCAGTAATCCATCTTGTGAAATTATATGACTCAGAAATAACAGCTGAGTTTGTCTGAAGTGGCATTTGAAAACGTTCAGTTTCAGTCCTGCAGAATCAATGCATTTCAGAATCTTTTCTAGGTACTTGTCATGAAGATCCATAGTTGGAGCATAGACAGTTATATCATACAAGTAGCATTGTACACCAGGTATGTTATGGAGTATAGAAGACATCAGTCTTTGAAAACAACTCAGTTCTGAAGCCAGTCCATAAGGTACACGCTTGAACCGAAACAAACCATCATGGGTGATAAATGCAGTGAGGTCTCTGCTTTCCTCATGCAGTAATACTTGATGATAAGCACTCTGAAGATCCAGGGTAGAAAACAATTTTGCTCCTCGGAGTTCTGAAAATATTTTCTCTATGTGTGGCAAGGGATGATTATCCATAACAACTGCTTTATTAGGTTCACGGAGGTCAACACACAATCGAATACCTCCAGTTCTCTTCATTGTTACAACAATTGGTGAAACCCATTCGGAGGATTTTGATTTTTCAATCACATCTTGCTCTACCAGTTTCTTTAGTTCCTGTAGTCTCCCTTCTGGCATACTGGTTTTACATCTGGTCTCAACTTGTGTACAAAGTTCTTTGCACAGCCCAGTGAAGTGTTGCTTTGTGGTGAAATTTTAGACACTGGCTGTGTGGCCAGGTTTAATGCAGCAAAGAGATCCCTTCCAAGTATAGCAGTTCCCTTATTCACAATGTAAAAGTCACATTTTGCAGTATTTGATTCAAATTGTACAGTCACTGGCAAGCAACCAAGCACAGGGATTGGATCCTTTAAGTAACTGACCAGTTTCAGGGCAGGTGCAACAAGCAGATCTTTTGCAAAGTATTTCAAGAAAATCTCCTTTGGTTGTATAGAAAGAGCTGAACCTGTATCAAGCATCAGGTTAATGGAGTGTCCCTTGTCAGCAGAAGCAGTACTGACACTGACAGTGCATATAAACTTGTCTGGAATAAATGTACCAGCTTTATCCACACTTAATACTGTGACATTTGTATTAGTGACTTCATGAACATCTTTAGCAGAACTACGGCAGATCTTAGCAAAATGTCCTACTTTTCTGCAGTTGCGGCACCGTTTAGCTTTTGCAGGACATGTAACATGATTTGCAGTGTGTTGTGTTGAACCACTGCGAAAGTTGTATTTTTTTTTTATTTGTATTTGCTGCATGATTTTGCTGTGAATCCCTTTCCTTAGCACTGTATTTTGCCTGTGACTGTGCATCATTAGGCCACAGTGCTGAATTCACAGTCTGTACATTCCCAGCAGTTCCCTGACTGAGAGTTTTAGCCTCTGCCACTGCTGTTTCAATTTGGCTAGCAACTGTCATAGCCTTTGCTAGGAGCAGTCTCTCTCAAAGCTGCTACAAATTGTTCTGTGGATTCGCCGTTACGTTGTCCACTTTGGTGGAATTTATATCTTTCAGCCACTCTTGGCACGAAAACGTTCCTTATAGCAGTAAGAGCAGTTTTATAAGTCTCATCAGGTAATGGTAATGTATAGAATATACGCTGTCCCTCTGCTCCCAGGCAGTGAATAAGTAAAGCTTTCTAGCAGCAGAAATGTCCCCTTGGTCAGCAGCAATAATGTAATTTTCAAACATACGGATCGAAGCAGTAAAAGGTATGGTAGGCTCGCCAGGGTTTGGAATAAAAGGTGCAGGCTGCTGCAGAGATACTGTAGAAGAGCCATCTCGTTGCCAATTTGTTATGTTTTGGTAGCCGAGGATGAGTAGAGTAGAACAGTGCTTTATCAGCAGGCTCTCATGCAGCCATTACACTTTAACAGTAGCTTCAATCTAATGTCTTAAGCAGTATAGAAAGTACTGTGTATTCACCGTATAACTATTGTGTACAGTGACATCTACAGGCCATTTGTATAAAACACCACAGGGAGGAGAAGAAGATGGGAAAGTGGAGGGGAGTCGAAGTAGATGGGGAAGGGGAGGAGAAGTAGATGGGGAAGGGGACGGGACAGATGAGGAGATGGGGGAGAGGAGAAGAAGATCGGGAAGGAGAAGTAGATGGGGAAGGGGAGGAGAAGTAGATGGGGAAGGGGATGGAGAAGGAGATGGGGGGGCAAACAGAGTCAGCCTAGGGGCGCCTGGATAGTAAACCAGCCCTGTTAACAACATCTGAAATGGTTCTCTTCCACCTAAACCTGGCCACCCTGCCCCTTTATTGTTATACAGAGGGAATGCATATTTAACTCTGCTGACTTAGCACACTGTCTGGGGTAACGCTTGACTCTTCCTTCTTCTCCGATCAACACCATAGTCAGAACCTGTCACTTTTTCTTCGGAAATATTGGCAAGATCTACAGAAGCTAAACCACTTCCTGTATCTATACCATCATCCTGTCCTGATTGGACCAATGCAAACTGCTTATAACTGCCCTCCCTAACTGCCATCAGCATTCTGAGCTGGGCACTTGTGAGCGCTCTCACTGTGACCCTCTCTATCCCGTGATGGGATCACACACAAATAAAGTACAGGTATGGCATCTGTTATGCAGAATGCTTGGGACCTTGGGTTTTCCAGATAATGGATCTTTCTGTAATTTAGATCTTCATACCTTAAGTCTACTAGAAAATTATGTAAACATTAAATAAACCCAATAGGCTGGGTTTGCTTCCAATAAGGATTAATTATATCTTAGTTGGGATCAAGTGCAATTTACTGTTTTATTTTTATAGAGAAAAAGGAAATAATTCTTAAAAAATCCATTTATGTGGATAAAATTGATTCGATGGGAGATGGCCTTTCTGTAATTAGGAGACTACATACCTACTTACTCTACGTTCCCATGGTTTGCATGTAATGTGTAAAAAAATACAGTATGTTAAAGGGGAAGAGGGATTTGATGTTAGAATTAAAACCTTATTTTTTGTGCAGAAGCCTCCAAGATAGACATTCAGCTCTGTAAACCCATTAGTTTCCCATAGACATCAGTGTCAAAGTGCATTTTAATTTATTGTGAAGAAATAAACAAAACTAGTTTAACCGCTCCTCGTTGCAAAGGTTCAGTTAATTCTTCTTTCACTTTCATTGTGACTCAGCCGCTGCTTCTGTTTCCCAGAAACCTTTCACAGACACTAAAGCAAAACCAGTCTCACATTTCTCAGGGACAGGTAAGAGATGCTTCATTTTCTTCTCTTTATCTTCATCTATTGCTTGAGACCCTGCAACCCTGCCGCATCATTTGCTCTGTGTCTTAACAAAGTGTCTGTTTATGGGTTTGGGTTGGGGGAATTAGGCTGTGGCTTTAGTGATATTAGAGGGTAGATTTATCAAGGGTTGAATATAAATTCTAATTCTAATTTTTGATTTTTTTTTTACGATCAAAACTCTTAAATTTGTCTAGGGAGTTATTCAAATTTGATTTGAGTTGTTAAAAAAATTTGATTTTAGAGATTTATCATACTCTGTCCCTTCAAATTCGACTATTCACCACCTAATACCTGCTGAATTGCTGTTTAAGTCAATGGGAGAGGTCCAAGGGTCAATTTGGAGTTGTTTGCAGCCTTCCTGACATTCAAATCGATTCGAGTTTTTGGGTTGATTCAAGTCATCCGAGTTTTAAAAATTTGATTTTATAAATAAATTTCAATTGGTCAAATTTCAAATTTATGGGAGTTTTTAAAAACTCACATAAATTCGAAATTTGACCTTTGATAAATGTGCCTCCCCATTTATGTTTACAAAGTGAGTGTCTCAAGATATAGATTGTATATTCTGTACGTAGATGATTCTACTTGAGTTGGACTGGAGCATTGGGGGTCACCAGGGCTGCAAAACTAAAGGCCCGCCTGGCAGTCCCCGGGGGCCCACTCCCAACCTCTAAACTTGCTCTACGCGCATGAGTAAAAGACGTGGCACAACAGCTGATCGTACAATTGGGGGTGCAGGTCTGGGCCTGTGGGGGCCCATGAAGGCCGGGGCTCACCGGGTTTTTTCCTGGTGTCCTGCCAGCCCAGTCTCACCCTGGCAGCCCACCTATAAACCATATGGTAGGGCACATTTAGGGGCAAATTAAAAGTTAAAAAATTTCGAAATTCGACCATCGAATTGGCCAAATTCGATATTCGAATTTTTCTTTTTGAATTTCTTTGGCGTATTTGGACGAATTAAAATCGATCGATCATAGAAATCGTTCATATTGAACATTTTAATCGATCGATCTAACAATTTTAAAAAAAAAATACTTTGACTTTTTAAAACTCAGCTAAATTTTGGCTAAAGGTTTTAGGAGGTCCCCATAGGCTAACTAAGCAATTCAGCAGGTTTAAGGTGGCGAAGTGTCGAAGTCGAAGTTTTTTTAAAGAGACAGTACTTCTATTTTCGAATGGTCGAATATTCGTAGTATTTTCAATTCGAATCAAAGTCAAATTTGCCCTATTCGATGGTCGAAGTACCCAAAAATTACTTCAAAATTCGAAGTTTTTTAATTTGAAAATTCACTTCGACCCTTAGTAAATGTGCCCCTTACTGTTGTAATATGGATACATTGTTGATTTGAACATGTATTACTATGTGTCTAATAATGGTGAGTTTTTGGATAGACTTGACTGTAATATCCTGAAATATAGTGTAATAAGTAAACCTGGCCAGGAGATGGAGCTGGTAACTTGGTCACAGGGTGTGGGGGTGATGGTCTTAAAAAGTGAAAAAGACTGGAGAGCCTTCCAGTTTGAATAAATGTAGTTTTTATTGGAGCACTACATATTTCAGACCACACAGCTCCAATAAAAACTACATTTCTTCACACTGGAAGGCTCTCCAGTCTTTTTCACTCTATATGGTACAGATGTGGAGGTGGCTACTCTGCTAACTGTTGAAGAGCCTGACTAACGTTTTCTGGTTTAAAAGAGGATCAGTTGGGAGGCAATGGCACATATTGTGACGGCCGTAACAAGCCTTTTTCACTCAGTGTTCTGTAAACTGCACCAGAAGAAGTTCCCCTGTGGTCTGAAACATGTAGTGCTATGCATCTCTGAATAAATTCACAAAGAAATTGAACTCATCTGCTCTCCAGTGAATATTCATTATCTACATGATACATTTATAAATGGGCCCCTTCAGAGGTCTCCGTCCCCCGTGCAAGAGCCCCATGTTTCAATAAGGCTCCACCCCCGTACCTTCTGAATAACAGGCGGTATTATCGAGGTGGGGTTGGCTGATTGGGTTTTCAGGCCAAATGCCTTTCTGTCCCAAGTGCCTTTCTGTCCCAGGTAGTAACAGCCAACCAGGAGCATTCACTTGGAGAAGCTACTGCCACCTACAAAGTGTTGATGATTCCACCAACAAGGTGATGGTTATTCCACCTACAAGGTGTTGGTTACTCCACAGTTCCTTCTGTGGACTTCAAGCTTGCTCCCAGTGAGTAATATGCAAAAATATAAATGAAATGGAGATAACTATGTCAGTGGCAAATCTATAGACTTGTAGTATTGCAAGTGACAACAACGTGTGTTACCATCAATGAATACAAACATAAACAATGTGTATTTTTCATTCTCCGTGACATCAGTTTGCAGGGTGCAACTTGGTTTAATAATCTGTAACATACTAAAGGTTCAATTTAGGTAAATTCACCCGTCGCTGCATGAAGGCATAGACTCCAGAAGAACCAAGTAATAATCTGAGTTGTCTCTTAGGAAGACTGAATCTGATGTCTGCAACTGAAACAATGGATTCAGAGGTAACAATGGAAGCTCCCGTGTGCCTGATTGAGAACTCCCCCGATGGGAAATTATTTGTAAATCCCCAAGCCAAGGAGATCCTGTCCAACATCACTCAGCCAGTAGTTGTGGTGGCCATTGTTGGGTTGTATCGGACGGGAAAGTCCTACCTCATGAACAAGTTGGCTGGAAAGAATGCAGGTAAGAGGAGCAGTTAATGGAGATGTTTTTGAATCAGCAGGACTGACATTATCTACAGGGATGTCTGTGGGTCCCTACATGATCGGACTTCTATCAATTAAACCTGTAGTTCCAAAAATAAAAAGTATGAACTATCCAACAGCTTCATCTAATCATCCCCTGCCCATCTATTAGAGGAAAAAAATTGAACGTCTAAAATACTTTCGAATGGCAACGACCTGAAAATTCGATTCGTAGTCAAAACAAATATGAACGACACTTGAATAGAATTTTCTCCCGAACAAAACTCTAATGTCAGGAAGGCAATTAACATCTTCAAATGGTGGTTTTAGGTGGCGAATATGCAAACTAGAACTGGTCTATCGTCGAGGTGTGATAAATCAAACATTGCAGTTGGTGCTTTTTAATCGATTTTTTTTTGGAAAGGTCTGAATTTTTCAGATTTTTGCTTGACAGTTGGATTTTCGGGCTAATTCCAACGCAGACCGATTCTGACTTTTTCATCTCGAAAAATATGTTTTTTTCCCCACTAAATATTTGGATTTTCTAGTTTAAAAAAAACTCAATTTTTTTTTATTTTTTTTATTTTATTCAGACTTTAATAAATAATCCCCTAGGTTTTACTGGTGTACAGTTGAATTCCCAATAGCAATTTACAATTTCCTTTGCACATGTCAGTAGTTATGTGCTGTGTATCGCAGGAATGTGGCCTTTATAAAATGTATTTGTCTCATTCATGCAGATTGTGCTTAATACATAAACATAATCAGGAGGCCAATATTAGTTGCCACTGAAGCTCAACCAGACACCTGCCATTTAAATTCAGACTTTATGTTGTTGTTGACTTTATCCAAAGGTTCCCATTCCATTTGTAATACTGTAGATTATTCTCTTCCCAGGATTTGACTTGGGTGCAACTGTGGAGTCAAAAACAAAAGGAATCTGGATGTGGTGTGTCCCTCACCCTACTAAGAAGAAGCACACCTTGGTACTGTTGGACACGGAAGGCCTGGGAGATGTACAAAAGGTGAGGGTTCCATTGATAATATTATGGAAATTCATAAGGTTGCAAAGGAAACTATAATAATATATATGGACCTTGTGTGACTTTTCTTCTTGAGTAAACAGTATTTCCACCTCTTCATGGTACAGTGCTCCATGTACATTCCACTGCTTCTCCTGATAATGTGACCATTTGAGGTCAAGTGGAGTCTCAAACTGGTCTTAAACATACTGATAAAATTTGTATGAGGTTAAATATTGTGGGATTTTTGGTGCATGTTTGCAGGGGCCCATGACTGAATAGGCAACATTCGGCAATAGCCCAGGACCCCAGAGTGATTAGGGGCCCATATAGCTTTTCAAATTATTGATTTTCTTTATTTTTTATCTAAATAGAAACACTCATGCCTAACACTCATGTCTACGTTTTTGCAGTTAGTCTTTTATTGTAGTACTTCACAGGCATAGATAAATAGTACAGCCTTCACAGACTTTCAGTTCTTGTTAAGGTATTAATATCATCTCTCCTGTTTTCAAACCCAGCTTCTTTCTCTCTCTTCTATTGCTCAGCCTATTGTAATGAGCCACCTTTGAGATTTGTTAGTCTCCCTATTATCTCTCAACTATATGTTGGACTACCATACTCAACATCGGACTAACTTATAGTCTTAAACATCTCTGTCCAACTATACCTGGGCTTGAGAATCACCTTCATAGATGTCAAGTCTTAGGACTATGGCACTATGGCACCAAGGGAATTTTGACCAGTGTTATTGCATTAAGGGCACTTTACAGTGGTTTTGGGCAGAAAGGTATTAGTCACTGCTTCCAGGGATTGGACACACATTCCTTGTTTGTCATAGGCCCTTAGAAACCATTCAGACAAAAAAGTATCTTCCTTTATCCCAGTCCATAATCAAAGTTCTAGTGCCTAGGACTTCTTCTTATCTAAAAGCTTCCCAGGGGATTCATAGCTAACATAAGTCCTGCTGGTGATCATAATGTACATGAGAAGACCCAAAGGTAGTGATGTGCGGGATGACCACTGGTTGGGCAGGTTTGGCTTGAAATTTGGCCAGCAATTGCTGGTTAGGGTTGGGTTTGGCTCAAGCAGGTAAAGTAGACTTCTCCACTGCTCCTGAAGATTCCCTGTTTTGAAACCAGAGGTGCACACAGAAGTAGCATACAGAGCGAGACAATACTGGTATGGGTTGGTGGCAACATTTTGCAAGTTAGGGTCAGGTGTGCGTTAAGGTTTTGTGGGTTAAAGTCGGGTGCAGATTGAGTTTTTCCCGAGAAGCACATCAGTACCCAAATACACAAGTACAAACAACAAACAAGATCAATAGGAATCAATATTTAATGGCCACTTACCCAGCAACAGTGTAAATTCCAACAATCTACTCATGCTTTTTGACCCTGCCTTGTTTGCAAATTTCTTTTTATTTTTTAAAGGGTGACAAGAAAAATGACATCTGGATTTTCTGCCTTACGGTTTTGCTTAGCAGCGCAATGGTGTACAACAGTAAGGGGACCATCGACCAGGACGCCATCGAGAAGCTTCAGTATCCTTGACTAACTAGTTTACCAATAGATTGTTAGGCCATATTGGGCCTCATTTAGCATGCACCTACCTCTACCTGCAGTTCTTTCAGTTTTTTAATACGGCAGTGAGAGAAAAGCGTTACCTATTTGGGTGCAATATGAGAATCACATGAGGCAAAGAGGAATGCCCAGAAAAACTGACTTTATGCCACTTTTCTTAAAGGATAAGTAAACCTTTAAAATAAGTGAATGTTAGGGTGCTATTCTAAGCACTTTTGTAATTACATTCATAGTCAAGGAAGTTGTCAGGAGAGAGAAAGAGACTGCTCTGATGTTCTTCTGCTTAGGAAAGATTTGAGAAAGGTTTCTAATTGTTTTCCTAAGCAGAAGAACATCAGAGCAGCCTCTTTCTTTCTCCTGACAACTTCCTTGACTACTTGGTGGTCAGACTGGTGGGAAACTGACCAGCAGGTGGTGCTGTTGTAACAAAATTCATTCATATTAACAGTACATGTATCCCTTAATATCTTGGAATAAAAAAATAAAATAAATAATGAATGTAAATGACAAACAAGCTTACAATAGACCCCTCATCAATTTTACATTCACCTATTTTAAAGGTTTACTTATCCTTTAACACTTTGCACCTACCCCCTCAATTATAAAAGGACCCTTGTATCTGTGCATCCCCTGCTCTATTATCAGGGTTTATTTCCTTTACTTTTCCCTCTAGTTATGTGCAGGAAATAACTGAAAAGATAAAAATAAATGCTTCTCAAAACGATGATGAGGCCGCTGAGTTTTCCAAACATTTTCCCATCTTCATCTGGACTGTGCGGGACTTTACTCTGTCGCTGGAAGTGAATGGAGATCCGATCACAGATGACGAATACTTGGAACATGCTCTAAAGCTGAAGGAACGTATGTAATGTGCGACTGTGGTAATAATATCAGAGATTGGCAACCTGTTAATTCAAAGATGTAGGTTGGATCCTGATCCCCAACATCCAGGGCCGGATATACATAGCGGGCGCCCCTAGGCCTGCTGTCATTTTTCGCCCCCGTTCCCTCCCCTTTATTCACGCAAAGTTTCGGAGCAATGGGAGTGGTGCACAGGAAGTTTAAAAAACTATCATATCTCCAGCACAACTCCTGTTTTTCTAAACCAATATGGGTGTGGTTTGGGAGTATGCCACACCCTAAAATCCTGCCACTAGGGTTGCCACCTTTCCCCCCGACGTACTCCGTGGGAAGGCTGGGCCATGATGCAGTGGGGGAGGGAGGCCGTGACGTTGCGGGACTGTGGCGTCAGGGGCGTGGCTATGATGTGGTGGTCAGCAATTGGCCGATCACCGCGTCAATCTCAGGAAATTTCCAAAGGGAAAAGGACCTGAAGAAGACTGGACATAGGAAGATGGTGCCCATGAGCTCCATTGTCTTACTCTGCAGCTATACGTGAGCAAAGTGTTAGGGGCACTTTCAGGGATAACAAACTACGTGGAGGGGGGAAGCAAGGAGGGGGACTATCTAGGATAGTGGGTAGGGACTTTTCTTATTGGGGGGTTTGTTCTCCTTTAACAGTCAGTTTACATACGTATTAAATACCAAACAGTATAACCCTCAATATTTTTGAGTTACCTGCAGTATATTCCATGGTTTATTTCTCTTTAATTTCTACCAGCGGAGAAAACACCAAAGGACCAGATATTCAACTTCCCAAAGAAATGCCTCCGCATGTATTTCCCACGCCGCAAATGCTTCGTACTTTGCAGCCCCACCTCTGACTTGAGCCTCTTTCAGAAACTCGAGCAAGTCTCAGATGACCAGCTTGCTCCTTCCTTTGTGGCAAAGACACAGAAGTTCTGTGATTACATCTTCAGCTATGCAGACGTAAAACACTTGGATGGGTTTCGGCCAGCAAATGGCAATAGTAAGTTCAAAATCATTTCCTTTTTGTTATCAACACTAAAGACGAACTGCAAGTCCCGTCTTAGAGACTGAGGGCCTACTCGGCATCTAAATATATGAAATATACCAACAACATTCAGCATAGTAATTGACTATGTGCAATGGAAATATAAAATATAATATACATTTTATTTACACTCTACTTAAAATACCCTATCGCATAAAAACAAAGAAACATAGCACAATACTTGGAGGGTCCCCTCAGGTGAATACATTTAAGAGGATCATGTATATACTGAAGGCATGACATACTTAAGAAACATGTTACTCAGGATGTTTTTGTGCCTAGCAATTTGGCTTGGGGTATAGAGACATCATATCCTTTGACCCCCAGTCAGAAAAATAATTCCAAAACTCTAAAAAAAAAAATCAATGAAGACAACTGAAAAGTTGCGTAGAATTGGCCATTCTATAACATACTAAAAGATAACTCAAAGGTAAACCTTTTAATATTAAATATGAAACTTGTGTTTTTTAGTAAAACATCTATACCCGTTATAAACTAATTTAAAATCTCAGCTGTCAATCATACAGTATATTGCCTACTATTCTTCTTTAACTTTTCATTCTGCACTTCCTAGATGTCACTGGACTCCATACATTCCCCGTCTCTCCACTCCATCTGTGTAGCCAGTGCATGTGTTAGGTACTTACCGAGGGGACGACAGGGACGCCTGTCGCCCCCTCGACGGGGACGCCCGTCTCTCTCCTCCGCCGCCGATGCGGCTAGGCCTCAGGCGCCGGCTCCTATGGAGCGCGCCGCGCGCATGCGCAGCAATTAAAGGGACAGTCACGCTGACGCGATTGAACAGGAGCTGGCGCTGATTCGCCAGCATCCAATGGCGCCAAATTCAAATCTTTAAATGGCCAGCAGTCCTTTTGTGCCTTGCCCAACGTAGGTTCTGTTTATCGTTCCTGGGTGTGATTATTCTGTGATTCTTGTTGTGACCTTTGGCTATTCCTGACTACTGTTTGACTTCCGTCTGCCCTGATCCTTTGGCTTGTTCCTGACTACTCTTTGGATTCCGTTTTTATACTTCGACCCTGTTAGTTGCTGACCTGGCCTGTGACCTCGACCACTCTGCTGTTTACCGATTTTGTACCGCATTTCCGATTGGTTTTGACTCGGCCCGTTCCTGGACTTTGTTAAACTTTACGTTTAGTTCCCTTGCTCGCCCAGAGTTCTTCCCTCAGTCTCCTCACTATTAAGTCCTGGCGGCATCCGAGTAGCGGAGGGCTCCACCCGACGTGAAAGGCGGCGGTTATAGGCCGAAGCGTGAGCCGAGCCCGGGACATTGGGGTTTACTCTGGGATGTGGGATACCGAACGTTACATTACGTTGGGCCATAAACTAAGAAGATGGAGCCAGCTGAAGCTACTGCTTCCACCACTCCTTCGGAAGCGATTCTGGCAAATCTTCTACAGAGACTTGGTGAACAGGAGGACAAGCAAGACTATATTGTGCAATGTCTTCACGGTCTTTCTTCCAGACTTGACATGATGCAGCAACAGCCTGTTCCTGGTCCGAGTAATACTACTCCTCAGGCAAGTACTTCTCCACCTGCTGGTAGTTCCTTCCATGAGCCCAAGGTTCCTTTCCCCGAGAAGTTTGCTGGGGATCGAAGTAAGTTTTTTAATTTCCAAGAGGCCTGTAAACTACATTTCAGGTTTTTACCCTATTCCTTCCCTACTGAGGAGTCTAGGGTGAATTTTGTAGTTACGCTGTTACAGGGTGATGCCCAGCTCTGGGCATTTAGTTTGTCTCAAAGGGATCCAGCCCGTCTCTCCTTAGAGGCTTTCTTTAATGCCATGGCTATTATTTACGATGATCCTGATCGTGCCGCCTCTGCTGACGCTGCCATACGTGCCCTTAAACAAGGCAAACGGCGGGCAGAGGATTATTGTACTGAATTCCGCCGTTGGGCGGTAGAGACGGGCTGGAATGATACGGCTCTTATGAGTCAATTCAGGGTTGGTTTGGCTCCGACTATTAAAGATAGTCTTGTAAATTTTCCCGCACAGTCTTCTCTGGATTCTCTCATGCATCTGGCTATCCAGATTGATCGAAGGCATAGAGAGAGACTCCAGGAAGAGCAGGTTTCCTATGTTACACCTCCTCCCGTAAATGTCTTTAACACCCCTCAAGTCTTTCCTAGATCTTTAGAAGAACCTATGCAGATTGGTTCTACTCGTCTCTCTTCCGAGGAGAGGGTTCGTAGGAGGAATAATGGGTTGTGTCTGTATTGTGGGGGCACTTTCGCAACACCTGTCCCAAAAGGCCGGGAAAAGACAGAACCTAAGCAGGTCTGGGGAGTCTTGCTTGGGTGATGTCGTTTCTACTCCCCAATCTTCTCAAATTTTAATTCCGGTTCTTTTGAGTTGGGACAGTGGTTGTGTGCAGAGCTCTGCTTTTTTGGATTCTGGGGCAGCGGGTAATTTTTTGGATTTTGGGTTTATTCAAAAACATGGTATTCCTTGGGAACCACAGGTTCCATCTTTCAGATTATCCGCCATTGATGGTAGATCTTTGGGTTCCGGACTAGTATCTACTCGATCTAAGGTTATTCACATGTCCATTTCTGATCATTTTGAATCTCTTTCATTTTTCATTACTGAGTGCCCACAGACTCCAGTCATTTTAGGCCTCCCCTGGTTACAAGGTCATAATCCCCAGGTTGATTCGCCCTCTGGTAAAATTTTGAAATGGAGTTCTGCATGTATGTATTCTTGTGTTAAGTCTGTCCAGACCCTGGCCGCTACTTCTTAAAAGAGTCTTCCTCCTTGTTATGCCGCTTTTTCTGATGTTTTCTGTAAAAAAGCAGCTGAATCCTTACCTCCTCATAGACCCTATGACTGTGCTATTGAATTATTGTCTGGGTCTTCTCCTCCCAAGGGAAGGACATATCCTCTTTCCCTCCCCGAGTCTTTAGCCATGGAGGAATATATTAAAGAGAATTTGGAGCGGGGGTTCATTAGACCTTCTTCTTCCCCTGCGGGGGCTGGGTTTTTTTTGTCAAAAAGAAGGATGGGACTCTTAGACCCTGTATCGATTATAGAGGGTTAAATAAGATCACGGTCAAGAATCGTTACCCCCTCCCTTTAATCTCTGAACTCTTTGATAGAGTGAAGGGGGCTGTTATTTTTTCCAAATTGGATCTAAGGGTGCCTATAATCTAATCAGGATAAAGGAGGGGGATGAGTGGAAGACCGCTTTTAATACCCGAGATGGGCATTATGAATACTTGGTAATGCCATTTGGTCTGTGTAATGCCCCCGCTGTTTTTCAAGAACTGGTTAACGTTATCTTCCGTGATCTTTTGGGTCGGTTTGTCGTTGTGTACTTAGACGACATTCTAATTTTTTCTTCAAATTTGTTTTCCCATCGTGCTCATGTTCGGGAGGTTCTATCCAGGTTAAGGCAGAATCATCTGTATGCTAAGCTTGAGAAATGTCTCTTCGAAGTCTCTGCTGTACCTTTCCTTGGATATATTATTTCCCAAACTGGTCTTGAGATGGAGCCCACTAAAGTCCAAGCAATTCAGCAGTGGGCACAACCCCTTTCTTTGAAAGCGATCCAGAGATTTTTGGGGTTCGCTAATTACTATAGGCAATTTATTCTGAATTTTTCCAAATTGGTGGCCCCAATTACTGCTTTAACTAAGAAAGGGGTTGACCCTAGTATTTGGTCTGCTGAGGCTGTTGAGGCCTTTAGCCTCTTAAAAGAGGCCTTCATTTCTGCTCCAGTTCTCCGGCATCCAGACTCATCTTTGCCTTTTATTATTTTGCAGTATTATCTCAACGACATCCTGTCTCTGGTAAAATTCACCCATGTGCCTTTTTCTCAAAAAATTCTCCTCTGCTGAGGTCAATTACGATATTGGCAATAGGGAATTATTGGCCATTAAATTGGCATTTGAGGAATGGAGACATCTCCTTGAGGGTGCCAAGCATACAGTTTCTGTGTTCACAGTTCACATTGAATCTGCTAAATGGTTAAATCCTCGTCAAGCCAGGTGGTCATTGTTTTTTTCACGTTTTAATTTTCTCATCACCTACAGACCTGCAGAAAGGAATCTGAAAGCAGATGCCCTTTCTAGAAGTTTTGTCTCCAAGCCTAGGGAGGATTTGGAACCAGTTTCTATTGTTCCTAAGGAGGTGATTGTGGCAGCCTTGAGTCCAGATCTCTCTACCTCCTTGTCGAATGCCCAGGTAGATTCCCCTCCTGATATTCCTGTGGGCAAGTTGTTTGTTCCTAGCGATTTACGTGAAGCAGTCCTTCACGAGACTCATGATTCTAAAGTGGCTGGTCATCCGGGTTGTGCGAAGACTTGCGATTTGTTGTCTCGTACTCTCTGGTGGCCGACTTTAAGACAAGACGTTGCCAAATATATTGAGTCATGCCCAGTCTGCCAACGATCTAAGCCATCTAAATCTTTACCTCAAGGGTTGCTGCAGTCACTTCCTATTCCTGAGAGACCTTGGACTCATATATCCATGGATTTCATTGTAGAATTACCTCCATCGAAGGGGCATACTGTTATCTGGGTAGTGGTGGACCGTTTTAGTAAAATGTCTCATTTTATTCCTCTTTCTGCCCTTCCCTCTGCCAAGACTCTAGCTGAACTTTTCATTGTCCATATATTTAAGTTTCACGGGGCTCCTCTCAATATTGTGTTGGATAGGGGGGTTCAATTCGTGTCCAAATTCTGGCGGGCTTTTTGTTCATTAATGGGTACTGATTTGTCTTTCTCTTCCGCATATCATCCCCAGACCAATGGTCAGACTGAGAGGACAAATCAGACTCTGGAACAATATCTCCTGCAATCAGGCACTTTGGGTTAATTTTCTTCCGTGGGCTGAATTTGCCTATAACAATGCCATTCATTCCTCCACTGGCAAATCTCCTTTTTTCACAGTGTTTGGTCTTCATCCCAGAGTTTTTTCATTTTCAGGTTCTTGTGATCTTCCTGCTGTTAATGATAAGAGCAAGGGCAAATTCCCATTCTGCACCTTCAAATACCTCCTAAAGCCCAAATTGAAACAAGCCCACACCAATTTAATTTCGAATGGAAATAAATTTATTGGCCACAGCTTTATTAAACATACATAAATAAAACAGTGTATTAAACATTCGAACATTACATGACAATAAAATGACATGCGCATATTAATACATGAAAACATTGTAACTGTTCGACCCTGAGTCCCTGGCAAGTTAACCCAGAAAATGCCCACTATAATGTACCGGCCACCATCCACCAAATTCTCCCAACATGGTGGGTACGCAAATTAATTTCGGGCCATAAACCCAATAAACAGAACTACCTCCCAGAGACCCCTTTGCTCTTAGAGAGGACTTTACTAACAACTCCCATAACATTACCATCCTGATTAACATCAGTTTATTCCTCAACATCCCAATCACCTGCCAGGGACCCGCCCGTAAAACTCAGCCCGAATTCCCTTCATACTCCCCCAATGCCACCGCTGTGACAACTAGCAATACCATATACGGAATCCCACAAACCACCACCTAAGGGAGGGAGGGTGGGACTCCGGTAACTGTACACAAATGGCTAACAAGCCTGTTACCAACGGTCCCAAACTCATCAGTTGGCTCCGCCCCCACTGCTTACATCACCAGTCACTGATACATCCCCTTAAAGCTACAGCCTGCGTTGCCCTGCTCCTATCATGCGCATTGATGCTGCACAAGGCAGCTCTGTGCTTCCTTGATAAGAGCAAGGGCAAATTCCCATTCTGCACCTTCAAATACCTCCTAAAGCCCAAACTGAAACAAGCCCACACCAATTTAATTTCGAATGGAAATAAATTTATTTGCCACAGCTTTATTAAACATACATAAATAAAACAGTGTATTAAACATTCGAACATTACATGACAATAAAATGACATGCACATATTAATACATGAAAACATTTTAACTGTTCGACCCTGAGTCCCTGGCAAGTTAACCCAGAAAATGCCCACTATAATGTACCGGCCACCATCCACCAAATTCTCCCAACATGGTGGGTACGCAAATTAATTTCGGGCCATAAACCCAATAAACAGAACTACCTCCCAGAGACCCCTTTGCTCTTAGAGAGGACTTTACTAACAACTCCCATAACATTACCATCCTGATTAACATCAGTTTATTCCTCAACATCCCAATCACCTGCCAGGGACCCGCCAAAGTATACGGACTTGATCCCCCTCAAGTCCGCATACCCCGCCACACCTCTAGAGCAATTTCCAACCCTTCCCGCAGGCCAAAATTAAATACATCCATACCCAAATCTGTCAGATGTATCCCATCTTGATGAAGGTAATCCGTTCCTTCCTCCAACAACCTATGCCGCACTGCAATTCCCCCTTGCTGCCTCACGAATTTCGAAATGGCCATATTGACCTTCACCCGGACTCTCTCTATCGCCGTATGTGACCGCTCATACCTCCAATACCTCCTCAGCACCATCTGGGACCATAGGATAATCAACTCAGGGGCCCTCACCAATAACCATAACAAATCCCTTTTCATTGCATGGATGAGTTCCCTCATGGGAACTGAACCTAGGTCGTTACCCCTACGTGTAATGTTAAAATATCCGGAGGCCCCCGAACCTGCAGGAGCTCCTCTACCTGTGGAACAAGTTGACTCCACAGCATGCCTCCGCGGCCATGCCAATACACATCCACATCTTCCTGTGGCATTCCCAAATACCTGCCACCCGCTCGACACAATGCTCTATTCTCTGCTCTCACCACATAAGAATGCCCCAGCAGCCAAATGATGCAGCACCGTCCACCTGAAAAGAAGAAATGTAACATAACATGCCCTAAAACAGATAAATTCACATCACCAAAAACAAATAGAAAAAACCATTAGATCATACCAAATGCGGTCTAATGTACGACCTGAATCTGTTGGATTCCCACCTCCCGATTCTTTTTATTGTTGCCTCACCCAAGCCACAACGTGCTGCCTCAGTGGCCGCCCCGATCCTGAAAGAATGTGAAGCGTACTCCTTTCCTTGCAACCCCAAACCCACCAAACACTTCCGAAAAACCGCCACAAACTGAAATTTAGAAAGTACTGAATCATCCTCATGCACCAACAAAGACTTCCGTGACGAACGACGAAGCCGCAAAAAACTCTGACAACAGTGCACAGGACATGTATCACAGCCCTGAACTCTATACAAATGAACCGATAACCCCTTACCAAACTTGTCCGTTTTGGAGTTAAATATGGTTAAGTGCAAACTGTCCTCCAACAAAACAACCTTGTCAATTTGAATACCCCCTTCACTACTTCTCGAAGCACTCACAATCTCGCCCAACCGAAAAGCCCCATAAAAGGCTAAAGAAAAAGCCAACTGAAAAAGCTTGATCTCATAAACCGAACTCGCAACCACCCCCAGTTGCCCGAACAAACCCCCGAGCAATCCGAACGTGACCGGCTTTCTCCTGTCCCCTTGCACTCTTCTCCGTCGCAGGCCCTTAATCACTTGCCGCACAATAAAGCACATCGTAACATCAACCCAACCTCTCAACTTAAATAAAAATGATAAGGCAGCCAAAACCTTACTGACTTTCGAGAAAGAGCAATCCTCCCCCAAATTGGCCAAAAACCACAACAATAAATCCAATTTTACCCCATCCTCCAACGGACCAGATACATACCTTTCAAAATCCACCCATTGGTTCCAAACCCCATTATAATAATCCCAAGTAGAGGGCGCTAAAGAATTCTTCACCCAACTAGCCAATCGCCGAATGGAATTTTCCATAGATCCTGCAAAAACTGTGAGGGGTTCCGTTGTGCCCCCGGAACCAGTTGCCAAAAGCGATCCATCTGCAAATGAGAGAGGGCATCGGCAATTCCATTACTTTCTCCTGGCACATGACAAGCCCGAAACCAAATGTTAAAACCCAAGCATTTCAATACTAAGTAACGCAAAAGGTTAATAACTGGTATTGAATTAGCCGTGATATTGTTTATTGCCAAGACTACTGCCATGTTATCTGTGAAAAAATTAACTTTTTTATTCGCCAACTTCTACCCCCAGATTTCAACTGCCACCACAATTGGGAATAATTCCAAACAAGCCAAATTTTTGGTTAAACCTGCCTCAACCCAATCTTGAGGCCATTGCCCCACACACCAAAAACCTTGGAAGAACGCTCCGAAACCAATTGCACCAGAAGCATCGGTATAAAGCTCAAGCTCCCTACTGGACCTTGACTCCTCAAGCCAAAGCGAGCAACCATTGAACTCAGCCAAAAATTTCTGCCACAACCGCAAATCTGCCTTATGATCCCTGTTTAGCCGTATAAAATGATGCGGCTGCTTAATTCCCGCCGTTGCAAGGGCCAACCGACGACTAAACACTCTGCCCATGGGAATGATCCTGCAGGCAAAGTTTAATTTACCTAGCAAAGATTGCAGCTGTCTCAAAGTCACCTTTTTGGCATGTAACATGTACTCCACCAAACTAAAAAGATCATCCACCTTTTCCTTTGGTAGTCTACACTGCATGGCCTGAGAATCAATTTCAATTCCCAAAAATTTTAATATGCTTGCTGGACCCTCCGTCTTCTCCGCAGCCACCGGAACCCCGAACTGAGCAAAAACCGACAAAATGATCTGAAGAGTAACTAAACACTCCCTCGAATGGGCTTTCCCTACGCAAAAGAAATCATCCAAATAGTGTATGATGGAATTGGATCCCGCTTCCTCTCTAACCACCCACTCCAAAAAAGTGCTAAAAGCTTCAAAAGGGGCACATGAAATGGAACATCCCATAGGAAGACATCTATCAATGTAAATCCTATCCTCAAATTTACAACCCAAAAGATGCAAGCAGTCAGAATGCACTGGCAGCAAACGAAAAGCAGACTCAATGTCCACTTTGGCCATCAGTGCCCCTGCGCCGTATTTCTGAACCAATCCAATTGCATCATTAAACGATGCATAGCACACGCTCGACAACTCCGGTGCTATACCATCGTTGACCGACGAACCCTTAGGGTAGGAAAGGTGGTGTATGAGCCGAAACTTGCCAGCCTCCCTCTTTGGAACAACCCCCAACGGTGAGAACCTTAAATTAGTTAAGGGTGAAACTAAAAACGGGCCCGCCATCCTACCCAACTGAACCTCCTTAACCAATTTCTCCCTCACCACCTCTGGATATTGCGATGCCGACTTAAGGTTTTTACAACCCCCCCCCCCAATTCACCAACTTTAAAAGGTATCCTGAAACCAAACAAAAAACCCTCCTCAATAAACAATGCCTTATCCCTGCTGGGATATCTCGCCAACCATGGACCCAGCTCACTTACTCTGATTGGACTCATCACTTTTTCCACCACTATCCCCTTGTTTGAACCCACCTTGACGCTGTCTCTTAAAACACCTGGCCGCTGGATGGTTGGAGCCCCCGCAAACTGAACATTCATGCCGAAATTTACACCCAGTTCCCCATTTGCACTGGCCTTTAGAGATGTCGCGAACTGTTCGCCGGCGAACTTGTTCGCGCGAACATCGGGTGTTCGCGCTCGCCGGAAGTTCGCGAACGTCGCGCGACGTTCGCCATTTTGGGTTCGCCATTGTTGGCGCTTTTTTTTGCCCTCTCACCCCAGACCAGCAGGTACATGGCAGCCAATCAGGAAGCTCTCCCCTGGACCACTCCCCTTCCCTATAAAAACCGAAGCCCTGCAGCGTTTTTTCACTCTGCCTGTGTGTGCTGAAGAGATAGTGTAGGGAGAGAGCTGCTGCCTGTTAGTGATTTCAGGGACAGTTGAAAGTTTGCTGGCTAGTAATCGTTTTGATACTGCTCTGTTATTGGAGGGACAGAAGTCTGCAGGGGTTTGAGGGACATTTAAGCTTAGGTAGCTTTGCTGGCTAGTAATCTACCTTCTACTGCAGTGCTCTGTATGTAGCTGCAGTGGGGCAGCTGTCCTGCTTCTGATCTCATCTGCTGACTGCTGCAATAACAGTAGTCCTTGTAAGGACTGCTTTTATTTATTTTTTTGTTGTTTTACTACTACTACTACTACTACTACTATAAGAGCCCAGTGCTATTAGTCTAGCAGTGTTGGGGAGTGGGACTGGTGTGCTAATCTGCTGCTCCTAGTAGTTCAGCAGCACCAACTTTAATTTTTTTTTTTAATATTCATTTTTTTTTTATTTTACTTTTTTTTATTTTACTACCGCTGTAGTAGTGTATAAGTTGACCTTTTAGGCATTATTTGCCCTGTAGGCATTATTTGCACACTGTTTTCTTCAACCCGCCATCGAGCTGTGTGACCTTGTTCACATTCTGTCTAAATATCCATAATATTACCGTCTCCAGAAAAAACACCGGAGTCACTTTTTTCAAGCAGCCATAATATATTTTACGTAATCCGTATCCACCGCTGTAGTAGTGTATACGTTGGCCTTGTAGGCATTATTTGCACACTGTTTTCTTCAACCCGCCATCGAGCTGTGTGACCTTGTTCCCATTCTGTCTAAATATCCATAATATTACCGTCTCCAGAAAAAACACCGGAGTCACTTTTTTCAAGCAGCATTCATATATTTACGTAATCCGTATCCACCGCTGTAGTAGTGTATACGTTGGCCTTGTAGGCATTATTTGCACACTGTTTTCTTCAACCCGCCATCGAGCTGTGTGACCTTGTTCCCATTCTGTCTAAATATCCATAATATTACCGTCTCCAGAAAAAACACCGGAGTCACTTTTTTCAAGCAGCATTCATATATTTTACGTAATCCGTATCCACCGCTGTAGTAGTGTATACGTTGGCCTTGTAGGCATTATTTGCACACTGTTTTCTTCAACCCGCCATCGAGCTGTGTGACCTTGTTCCCATTCTGTCTAAATATCCATAATATTACCGTCTCCAGAAAAAACACCGGAGTCACTTTTTTCAAGCAGCATTCATATATTTTACGTAATCCGTATCCACCGCTGTAGTAGTGTATACGTTGGCCTTGTAGGCATTATTTGCACAGTGTTTTCTTCAACCCGCCATCGAGCTGTGTGAGCTTGTTCACATTTTGTCTAAATATTGATAATATTATCGTCTCTAGAAAAACCACTTGAGTTACTTTTTTTCAAGCAGCATTCATATATTTTACGTAATCCGTATCCACCGCTGTAGTAGTGTATACGTTGACCTTGTAGGCATTATTTGCACACTGTTTTCTTCAACCCGCCATCGAGCTGTGTGACCTTGTTCCCATTCTGTCTAAATATCCATAATATTACCGTCTCCAGAAAAAACACCGGAGTCACTTTTTTCAAGCAGCATTCATATATTTTACGTAATCCGTATCCACCGCTGTAGTAGTGTATACGTTGGCCTTGTAGGCATTATTTGCACAGTGTTTTCTTCAACCCGCCATCGAGCTGTGTGAGCTTGTTCACATTTTGTCTAAATATTGATAATATTATCGTCTCTAGAAAAACCACTTGAGTTACTTTTTTTCAAGCAGCATTCATATATTTTACGTAATCCGTATCCACCGCTGTAGTAGTGTATACGTTGACCTTGTAGGCATTATTTGCACACTGTTTTCTTCAACCCGCCATCGAGCTGTGTGAGCTTGTTCACATTTTGTCTAAATATTGATAATATTATCGTCTCTAGAAAAACCACTTGAGTTACTTTTTTTCAAGCAGCATTCATATATTTTACGTAATCCGTATCCACCGCTGTAGTAGTGTATACGTTGACCTTGTAGGCATTATTTGCACAGTGTTTTCTTCAACCCGCCATCGAGCTGTGTGAGCTTGTTCACATTTTGTCTAAATATTGATAATATTATCGTCTCTAGAAAAACCACTTGAGTTACTTTTTTTCAAGCAGCATTCATATATTTTACGTAATCCGTATCCACCGCTGTAGTAGTGTATACGTTGACCTTGTAGGCATTGTTTGCCCAGTTTTTTTGGCCGCAGCCACTGAAGCACAGAGGCCAGAAAAAATATGCCATATAAATGCTGAAAATACTCATTTTTTGCCATACGTTGACTCAACGTATATGGCAAAAAATTACTATTTTCAGCATTTATATGGCATATTTTTTCTGGCAACTGTGCTTCAGTGGCTGCGACCAAAAAAGCTGGGCAAACAATGCCTACAAGGTCAACGTATGGCAAAAAATGACTATTTTCAGCATTTATATGGCATATTTTTTCTGGCAACTGTGCTTCAGTGGCTGCAACCAAAAAAACTGGGCAAACAATGTCTACAAGGTCAACGTATGGCGAAAAATTACTATTTTCAGCATTTATATGGCATATTTTTTCTGGCAACTGTGCTTCAGTGGCTGCGTCCAAAAAAACTGGGCAAACAATGCCTACAAGGTCAACGTATGGCAGTTGTTTAAAGAGAACAGTAGATTACTAGCCAGCAAAGCTACCTAAGCTAAAATGTCCCTCAAATCCCTGCAGACTTCTGTCCCTCCAATACAGAGCAGTATCAAGCAGATTACTAGCCAGCAAGCTTACTATCATCTGTCCCTGAAATCACTAACAGCTCTCCCCCTACACTATCTCTTCCAAGCACACACAGGCAGATTTTTCAGATACATTTTTGCCCTTGATCCCCCTCTGGCATGCCACTGTCCAGGTCGTTGCACCCTTTAAACAACTTTAAAATCATTTTTCTGGCCAGAAATGTCTTTTCTAGATGTTAAAGTTCGCCTTCCCATTGAAGTCTATGGGGTTCGCGAACCGTTCGCGAACCGCTCGCATTTTTGCGCAAGTTCGCGAATATGTTCGCGAACTTTTTTTCCGACGTTCGCTACATCCCTACTGGCCTTCATTAAACTGCCAACACACACCTTTTTTAAGGGGGGCTGTCGTGTTGGCGGCGCCCTGACCGCCGACGCCTGTAAGAAAAGGCTGATGACCCACACTCCCTGTATTAGACCCGGGTTGCGCCTTCTGTGCTGCCATAACCCTTAACCACACACCAATATCCTTATGATCCCATTGTAAACTTGGCCTGACTGACATCCGCTGCTGAAATTGTTCATCATACTTCAGCCAGGCCGTACCACCATAAACCCTATAAGCCTCCCAAATGGAATCCAAATAACAAAAAAGAACCGAACAGTGCTCAGGGTGTTTTTCACCTATGACACTCGCCATGATTGAAAACGCCTGCAGCCAATTCCCAAATGTACGTGGAATTAGCCTATAACGTCTCTTATCCTCATCCTCTTCTTTTCTATGTTCCTTTGCCTTTTCCCACTTCTCAATATTAAAACAATGTGAATATATCAATATTCTCCCTCTACCAAATCTTTTCTCTCACCTCGGATTTCAAATGCCCACCAAGAGGACCCTCAAAGCAAATATAAGTATGCCCTTTTGCCGCATCCGAAACTGGCAATGCTTTTGGAACTCCCTCTTTTTTCTTCTCCTCATTTTTATTAACAGCCTCCCCACCTGCTGTCACGACTCCGTCAGCACCGGAGCCCTGATCCACCGCACTTAACGTGGCACCCACTTGCACACCCGTAACCGCTACCGCTTCAGCCCGCGCGCCAACACTCTGCACCCTTGCTGATGACTCCCCTTGCGATCCGGGAACCCACACTGCCACTGGATTTGAACTCTGACCCGTGTGCCCTTCCCATTTGCACATCAAGTCCTTCAAGCCTGCTATAAAACCTGCAAAATTTCCCCCACCACCCCCAACAACACCACCCGCATTAATAACACACTCACCCGCCACATGGCTTGGGACCAACTCCCCTGACGTTCCAGGTGTTGCTGTCCCGCCATAGCTGCTTTGTTCTGTAGTTGCTGCTGCCTGAATAGTAGTGGCGTTGCCACCGCGGCCGTGAACCAGGCCAGTCCCTTGACTGTCATCGCTGCTTTGCCCCCTCAGCCTGCTGCCGTCCAAAGTCATCTGTGAGGGGAGAATAACAGAAGACACTCCCCTTGCCCACCCCCCCACTGAGCATAGGTGCCGTTAAGTTCAGTTCCCCAGTGTCACAACAGTCAACAGACCCACTGGCCGCAACACCTTCCTCTCTGGCCCCCACTTCATAAGTGCTCCTGTTGCTCTCCTCTTGCATAAAAACAGTCCCACTTCCCCCAGGGCCGTCTCCACCAGGCCCCTCGAACCTCTCTCCTGACCTTGGTGCCTGTTCTGCCTCTCCACATCCAAACTCAGTCAAACCTGCGCCATCTTGTACAACTGGCCTCAGTCTGGGTCCTGCCTCACGTCTGCCTGTCTGACTGCTCCTCTCTGCGCGCTGTTTGCCTTTTCCTCTCACCTGCTGCACACCAATCGCTTCTGGTATCTCCCTCACCGCTGGCTGCTGTGCTGATGGACTCCTCTTGCGCCTCCTAATACACAGACCGCCATCTTCAGAAATGTGCACACGCTCTGGAGGTCGCGCTCTCCGCATCCGCAATGGCACTGCCTTCGACGCAAAGGGAAGAGCAGCCAATTGCTCCTGGACCCATGCGTCCTTCTCACCAGCCTGGCTTGCTATCTGCTGCAACAGCTCTGCTACTGACGCCATGCTGACACAACCTGTCACTCCGGTAACTGTACACAAATGGCTAACAAGCCTGTTACCAACGGTCCCAAACTCATCAGTTGGCTCCGCCCCCACTGCTTACATCACCAGTCACTGATACATCCCCTTAAAGCTACAGCCTGCGTTGCCCTGCTCCTATCATGCGCATTGACGCTGCACAAGGCAGCTCTGTGCTTCCTTTCCTTTGTGGAAGATTTTTCTAAGACTTGGCAGGAGGTTCAGAAGTCCTTATCTTCTGCAGTAGCTGCTCAGAAGAGGGCTTCAGACAAACATCGGAAGGATTCTCCTGTGTATCAGGTTGGTGACAAGGTCCCTTCAGCCAAACTGGGTCCCAAATTTATTGGTCTGTTCTCTATATCTGATGTTATCAACCCATGTACTGTCAGGTTAAATCTTCCCCCCGAACTCAAGATTTTTAATTCCTTCCATGTATCTCTGTTGAGACCTGCTAGAGTGGTACATCAGAATTCTCCTCCTCCCCCTATTTCTGTTGAGGGCCAATCTGAATTTTTGGTTCACAGGTTGATTGACTCTTGTATCTCTAGGGGTAAACTCCAATATCTGGTTCATTGGAAGGGTTATGGTCCTGAGGAGAGATCCTGGTTTTTTGCTTCTGATCTTAAGGCGGATAGGTTGGTGAGACAGTTTCATTCTAAATTTCCCAACAAATCTAAGGGTCCAGTGGCCCCCTCTGGAGGGGGGGGTAATGTTAGGTACTTACCGAGGGGACGACAGGGACGCCTGTCGCCCCCTCGACGGGGACGCCCGTCTCTCTCTTCCGCCGCCGCTGCGGCTAGGCCTCAGGCGCCGGCTCCTAGGGCAGCAATTAAAGGGACAGTCACGCTGACGCGATTGAACAGGCGCTGGCGCTGATTCGCCAGCGTCCAATGGCGCCAAATTCAAATCTTTAAATGGCCAGCAGTCCTTTTGTGCCTTGCCCAACGTAGGTTCTGTTTATTGTTCCTGGGTGTGATTATTCTGTGATTCTTGTTGTGACCTTTGGCTATTTCTAACTACTGTTTGACTTCCGCCTGCCCTGATCCTTTGGCTTGTTCCTGACTACTCTTTGGATTCCGTTTTTGTACTTCGACCCTGTTAGTTGCTGACCTGGCCTGTGACCTCGACCACTCTGCTGTTTACCGATTTTGTACCGCATTTCCGATTGGTTTTGACTCGGCCCGTTCCTGGACTTTGTTAAACTTTACGTTTAGTTCCCGTGCTCGCCCAGAGTTCTTCCCTCAGTCTCCTCACTATTAAGTCCTGGCGGCATCCGAGTAGCGGAGGGCTCCACCCGACGTGAAAGGCGGCGGTTATAGGCCGAAGCGTGAGCCGAGCCCGGGACATTGGGGTTTACTCTGGGTTGTGGGATACCGAACATTACAGCATGGGCATGGGCATCAGGTGCCCCACTCTGGAGCATAACCAAGATTTTTGGCATGATGCAAAGCTAGCCTTAATAACAGTGCCCACAAAATGGCTCCTCCCTGCTTGATGTAATTGTGAATTCCAAGACTAAAACAAAAAAGAGTGAAATTATTTCTATGGTGTATGTGAAGTTTATTTTGCTTGACTAACATCATAAACTAGGATTTGGAATGATTAGGGTGACAGGTCCCCTTTAAGCTCAATTTTTTATCCTTCTCTTTCCCTGCTTTCTGTTCATCTTATTGTACCTTCTACTTCCTTTCACTCACCAACCTTGATTGTCTCTTTCTCTATTAGAGATGCACCAAATCCAGGATTCATTCTGGATTTGGCTGAATTTGAGCCTTTTTCGGCAGGATTTGGATTCATCTAAATCCAAGAGCCTGGCCAAACCAAATCCAAAACCTAAATAATGTGAAATATTTGATAAGCTCGGTATTTGGCCAAATCTGGAGAATGAAATTTGGCTGAACCCTGATTAGCAGGGTTTGGTACATCCTCACTCTCCATGTCCCTAATATTTTGCTTTTCTGTTGTAAAGTTCCTCTCCTTTCCTTGTTTTTCAATGGAGGAACTGTTGTGTATATTAGAGACTGGGTGAATTTGGGATGTCCCTTTCCCTTTGCTTTTCCCATCAGAAGATACGGTAAGCATTGGACCCCATTCCAGAAGTTTCATAATTCATAATTCATAGTTTTGACTTTTTAAAGTCACAATTATGAGATTAAAAGTCATAATTTCTAAAATTACAACTATGAGATTAAAAATCACAATTATGAGGTTAAAAGTAATGATTTTGACTTTTAAAAGTCATAATTATGAGTTTAAAAGTCTAAAATCATCTGAATTTTTTTTACTGGTCCCAGTGCAAAATTCCTAATGTACACTTTTGGAAATCAGGTCGCAACAGGCTCCCATAGAGAAATTTACTTCCTAGTGACTTTTGCCTAGAAAACATATTGTAGCACTGACAATAGAATAATATGCTGGCGATGGCATCAGTTGTGTTCCTAAATGTTTTCTATTTTTTTTAATATATGTTTTGTGGGTTGTTAGCTAATCTGTGTTCATTTGCAGTGCTTGGAGACCTGGCGCAGAAATATACTGAAGCTATTAGCAATGGCCATGCACCTTGTATGGAGAATGCAGTCCTCTCCCTTTCTGAGAATGAAAACAACGCTGCGGTTGAAAAGGCTTTGGAGCACTATGAAACCGAGATGGTCAAGAAAGTGGTGTTTCCTACAGAGACTATGAACCAGTTCATGGATCTAAGCAAAGAATGTGAGCAACAAGCTGTTGATATCTTCATGACAAGATCCTTCAGAGATAAAGACCATCGCTTTCAGAAAGAGCTTATGGTGAGCCAGACGTACCAGCCCATAATATTCAATGACTGCCAATGGTTTGAAAAAGGGGGGCTGTGAAAAATGAGACTGGTTGATAAAGATACTTTTTTTTCCTTTAGGGAAGCATACAGAAGAAGAAAAATGAACTTCTGAAGAAAAATGAGGAGGCTTCTGTTGCTTATTGTGATGATCTGCTTTCAAAATTGACAAATGACCTAGACAAAGCTATAACTGATGGGTCCTACATTGTTCCTGGTGGTTATCAAAAATTTAAGGAGGAGATGGATAAGATTGTTGGACAATACAACGAGGATGCAACAAAAGGCATTAAGGTAACTTTTTTGGAAGAGGTGGATTTATAGTACAATGTCAATCTCAAGAGAGCCCAAATCTTTTTGCTAATGCTGACATACATTGCTTTTTGAATTTTGCCGTTCTTACAGGGTGATGAGGTTCTTCAGAGGTTCCTCAAGAGTAAGGAGGGGACTGGAAACACCATTTTGATAAGTGACAAGGCCCTTGATGAAAAGGAGAAACTGAAAGAAGGTATCTGTCTCTCAGTGCCAGTGTACAGCACTAATTCTATTCAATTGGATTTGGCATTAAGCCCAGTTTCCCACCACTGAACAAGTCTGTCCTTTATCCCCATGTCTGATTCCAGTGTCATATAATGAAGAAATAAAAATTACATAATTATCTCTATATGTACGATAACAACAATATGGCTGACATAGTGCTGGGAATCAGCATTCCTATCAGTGCATTGTCTTGCAACTAGAATTAACTTATGCTGTAAGTGTTTTATGTCCACATTCAAGCTTTAGATTTCATGGGACCTATTATCCAAAATGCTTGGGACCTGGGGTTTTCCAGATAAAGAATCTTCACACCTTAAGTCAAGTAGAAAATCATGTAAACATTAAACCCAACAGGCTAGTTTTGCTTCCAATAAGGATTAATTAGATCTTAGTTGGGATCAAGTACAATCTACTGTTTTATTATTACACAGAAAAAGAAAATACTGTTAACATTTTTTAATTATTTTGGTAGAAAGGAGCCTATGGGAGATGACCTTCCTTTAATGCAGAGTTTTCTGTATAATGTGTTCCCAGATAACAGATCCCATACCTGTATTTATATAGTAAACACGTTCATTGCTTCTATTGAATTAACTTCAGCTAAGCTTTCATTAGCTGCAGTAAATTGTGTCTAGACATTTGGCTAAGAGGGTTTACCATGTCCTACCCTGTGACTCCATCTAAAGAGATGATTATCGCACCTTTTTCATTGTTAAATAACATTTTTGAATACATCTTCAATCATTCACACAGGACAGTTGGTTTCAGGACTGTTTCAGTGGAAGAGCTTGCCTAAAAGGAGTGAATGTAATTAGGATGAAGTGGCATGGTTGAGAGGCATAGCCTAAATTGGTTTGATTTTAGGGAGGCATACACTGTATCTAGAATCATACCTACAGAAGAACAAGGCCAGGCAATTGTTTGCCTTGCCCGACAATATTAAAGATGAAAGGGTGAAAAATGGCTCAGTTGCTCTGAACCCCTTTTTGACATCAAATTCTTTTGTTTCCCCAAACAACAGCGGAAAAGGCTAAAGCTGAAAGTTTAATGATGGAACGAAAAGTATCCAACGTGAAAGCATCTCAGGATGAGCAGAAGGATGACGGTCAAATGAATTCCTTTCAGATAAACATCCAGCGACTGGTGGAGAAACTAGAAGATGAGAAAAGGATGATGAGGGACCAAATTGAACGGCTTGTGTCTGAGAAGAGGAGGGTAAGTACCATTACCAGTTGTGTCGGACCAAGAGTTGTATTGTTTCCCTGGTCTCTCAAATTAATTTAGACTTGTGATCAGTTTGGAAGGGGTCTACACCTCTACCACAGTAATTACAAAAGACACCTACTTTGGAAAAATAATTACTGTGTATGTATTCCCATCGAGTTTTGCTTCATTGCTTTCAGAAATTGATTTTGGGAGGCTTGTGGCCTGTGGTAGCAAAGAGTTAAATATGGGTGACACATCTCCCTGTCTGTCACTTGCCTAAGCCTGTCGTTCGGAACCTCTCAAAAGCAAAGTTTCATCAACATTGACATTTCTATAGCTTATTCCCTTTGCCTAACCATTTTTTTTAGCTTCTTGCTATAACACAATAAAAAGTTATATGAGATAAGGAAGATATTGGCAAGCCTGAGAATGAATGATGAATGAATCTCTTGTATACACAGGAAGAAGAACTCCTGATCCGTCAGGGATCTGCCCAGCAAGCCAAACTGTACGCGGCACAGATCCAGGATCTTGAGAAGGAGAAAGAGCAAGTGAATGAGACTACGTGGTATAAGCCCATATGGGAGAACTTAAAAAGTGTAACAGTAGACCTTGCACCTCGCCTTTTCAACTTCGGTGCAGACATGGTGAAAAAGGCCATTGCTAAATACCAAAATAAATAGGAAAATGTCTCCAAACCAGGCAATACGCCTAAAGAGAAAAAACTCCCCAAATCAAATAATACCCCCAAGTGAAGTTGACTGTAGAAGGTTGCACCACTCATTATTCCCCAATCATGTATTGAAGGTTTATAAGCAGCCAATAGTGGCCAATTGTAGCCATCTTATGTGGTTTTTTTGCCACACTTTTACTTTGGTTTTATTTGTCTCTTTATCATGTTTGAAAAATATTACCATCCAAATATATCTGAAACAGTTAATTGAAAAAAAAGTGAAAATACAGTATAACACCGCTTATGTTCCTGTCTGTAATAATAAAAAAAAAAGCCCTTCAAAGGATAAGTAAACCTTTATAATAAGTGAATGTAAAATTGATGAGGGGGCTATTCTAAGCACTTTTGTCATTTGCATTCATAATTTATTTATTCCAAGATATTAAGGGATACATGTGCTGGTAATATGAATGAATTTTGTTACAACAGCGCCACCTGCTGGTCAGTTTCCCACCAGTCTGACCAGCAAGTAGTCAAGGAAGTTGTCAGGAGAAAGAAAGAGGCTGCTCTTATGTTTTTCTGATTAGGAAAAACATAGAAACCTCTCTCTAATCTTTCCTAAGCAGAAGAACATCAGAGCAGCCTCTTTCTTGACAACTTCCTTGACTACTTGGTGGTCAGACTGGTGGGAAACTGACCAGTAGGTGGTGCTTTTGGAACAAAATTCATCAATAATAACAATACATGTATTAGCGATGTGCGGGCCAGGCCGATACCCATGGGTCAGGTGGGTTCGGGCCGACCTCACACCCCTCTTCGCGTGTTGAGCTCTTCTCCTGCTCTCCCCGCCCGCCACCTTCAAATGCCATCTTCCAGCTTTATAGCTGTGTGCCTGCTCGCTCCGCCCCTTTTGTGACATCATCAGCGGTGCTAGGTGGCGCGGGTCTATAAAGGGAATCGGGAAGTCGGATGCGTGCGAGCATGGACTGAGGGAGGGCGGGTTAGGGACAAGAAAAAAACACGACCCGCATATCACTAACATGTATCCCTTATCTTGGAATAAAAAATAAATAAATAATGAATGTAAATGACAAAAGTCCTTAGAATAAATAGCACTCTCATCAATTTTACATTCACTTATTTTAAAGGTTTTCTTATCCTTTAAAATTTATCCGGAAAACACAGAGCATGTGCAGTGTCCGTGACACTCAAAATATGGCCTAACAATGTCACATGATCCCGAGCTACTGTGAATTTTGAAAGCCTGGATCATTACTGTTCTAGGGCTGCTGAACATCTGGCTGGTACAGTATATAAAATACAGAGACATGATCATCTAAAGGTATTAGTTCTCCTGTACAAGTAGAATTTCCAGTAGAACTGAACTTGCCATGAGCGTTGATAAGCTAGTTCACTAAAAATTCTGATTTTATAGTAAGAAAAACTCGAATTTTTCAAGTTTTTGGCATTCAGACTTTAAAAAATAACCCATTGGGTGCCAGATAAAAACGGTAAGGACAAAACCCCAATTCAGGCTGCACATCCCGCCTCAAAATGACACACAAGGTAGGGACAGGAGAAGAGGACGACTTTTCAGTCAAATGTGGCCTAATGGAGGCTGCGGTCAATTCAAGTGCCGTCCAAGTGTCAAGTGTCTCTGCGCTTCAATATATAGTGTAGTGGCCTGTGGATTTTGCACGATTGTGGCCTTGTTTTGATGTCTAACGCTACTTTAATTGGCCAGTGTATCTTTAAGGACTATCTATGGATGCATCCTGAATCCTAAAGCTAACACAGGTATGGGATCCATTATCAAAAAAGCTCTGAATTATGAGAGGGCCATCACCCATAGCCTCCATTTTATTCAAATAATCCAAATTTTTAAAAATGATTTCCTTTTTCTGTGTAATAATAAAACAGTATTTTGTACTTGATCCCAACTAAGATATAATTAATCCTTATTGGAAGCAAAACAATCGTACTGGATTTATTTAATATTTAAATAATTTTTTAGTTAACAAGAACGGAGTTACAAATTACAGAAATATCCCAAATCTGGATTATCCCAGGTCTCGAGCATTCTGGATAACAGGTTCTATGTGTGTACTTAGGTTTGTATCTGTTTAAAGTTTTCTATGAAAATATCACCTATTACATGAGTATTATATATTTTGTTTAGGGATGCACCAAATCCAGGATTCGGTTCGGGATTTGGTCAGGATTCGGCCTTTTTCAGCAGGATTAGGCCAAATCCTTCAGCCCGGCCGAACCGAATACTAATTTGCATATGCAAATTAGGGGTGGGGAGGGAAATTGCATGACTTTTTGTCAGAAAACAAGGAAGCAAAAAATGTTTTCCCATTCTCACCCCTAATTTGCATATGCAAATTAGGGTTTGGATTCGGTTCAGTATTCGGCCCAATCTTTCACAAAGGATTCGGGGGTTCGGCCGAATCCAAAAAAGTGGATTCGGTGCATCCCTAATTTTGTTATAGTATGGTGATTAGTAGATAAACTGCAAGGAACAAGAGACTTTCTCATTACTTGAGTGGCCCCTATACTGGCACTGCCCATGTCCTATAAAACAATTGCTAGCTATAAGTATCTTAATAGTTGACATAAGCCTTGGCCATTAAATGAATACCCCCAAAATGAATACCTCAGCAACAGATTTTATATAATATTAAGTAGCATATTAAAGTATCTTACCAAACTGATATATTTATTTAAGTAAGTATTGCCCATTTACTTCTTTTTCCTTCAACAGATTTTATATAATATTAAGTAGCATATTAAAGTATCTTACCAAACTGATATATTTATTTAAGTAAGTATTGCCCATTTACTTATTTTCCCTTGAGCCCCCAATTTGCGATGGTCTGTGTGCTGACTCAGAGATCACCTGACCAGAAATAATGCAGCTCTAACTGTAACAGGAAGAGATCACCTGCCCAGAAATACTGCAGCTCTAACTGTAACAGGAAGAGATCACCTGACCAGAAATACTGCAGCTCTAACTGTAATGGGAAGAGATCACCTGACCAGAAATACTGCAGCTCTAACTGTAACAGGAAGAGATCACCTGACCAGAAATACTGCAGCTCTAACTGTAACAGGAAGAGATCACCTGCCCAGAAATACTGCAGCTCTAACTGTAACAGGAAGAGATCACCTGACCAGAAATACTGGAGCTCTAACTGTAACAGGAAGAGATCACCTGACCAGAAATACTGGAGCTCTAACTGTAACAGGAAGAGATCACCTGACCAGAAATACTGCAGCTCTAACTGTAACTGGAAGAGATCACCTGACCAGAAATACTGCAGCTCTAACTGTAACAGTAAGAGATCACCTGACCAGAAATACTGCAGCTCTAGCTGTAACGGGAAGAGATCACCTGACCAGAAATACTGCAGCTCTAACTGTAAATTGTATCAGGAAGAGATCACCTGCCCAGAAATACTGCAGCTCTAACTGTAACAGTAAGAGATCACCTGACCAGAAATACTGCAGCTCTAACTGTAACAGTAAGAGATCACCTGACCAGAAATACTGCAGCTCTAGCTGTAACGGGAAGAGATCACCTGACCAGAAATACTGCAGCTCTAACTGTAAATTGTAACAGGAAGAGATCACCTGCCCAGAAATACTACAGCTCTAACTGTAAACTGTAACAGGAAGAGATCACCTGACCAGAAACACTGCAGCTCTAACTGTAACAGAAAGAGATCACCTGACCAGAAACACTGCAGCTCTAACTGTAACAGGAAGAGATCAGATGACCAGAAATATTACAGCTCTAACTGTAACAGGAAGATATCACCTGACCAGAAATACTACAACTCTAACTGTAACAGGAAGAGATCACCTGACCAGAAATACTACAGCTCTAACTGTAACAGGAAGAGATCACCTGACCAGAAATACTGCAGCTCTAACTGTTACAGGAAGAGATCACCTGACCAGAAATACTGCAGCTCTAACTGTAACAGGAAGAGATCACCTGACCAGAAATACTGCAGCTCTAACTGTAACAGGAAGAGATCACCTGACCAGAAATACTGCAGCTCTAACTGTAACAGGAAGAGATCACCTGACCAGAAATACTGCAGCTCTAACTGTAACAGGAAGAAATGTGGAAGTAAAAGACAGAACCCTGTCTGTTTATTGGCTCATGTGACCTAACATGAATGGTTGCTTTCTGTGCACCATGAATCATAGGATCCCTTATTTCTTAAAATCGCAATTTTCTATTTATGATTACCCAATGGCACACACTACTAAAAAAGTATTATATTATGAAAATGGTTTATTTACATGAAGCAGGGTTTTACACATGAGCTGTTTTATGCAATATCTTTTTATAGAAACATACATTGTTTGTGGGTATAGTTTTCCTTTAAGCTTTGTGGGCTAATTACTGAATTACTGAATTATTGAATTACTGAACTGACGTTAGCATTCACAATCATTTTTGTTCATGAACTGCAAAGTAGAAATAAAAAGCTCTGATTGGTGCCTGTGGGTAACTGTATTGAGCAGTTTAGCAGTTCAGTTAATAAGTCAGATCACTGATGAATAGTTTTGTGGCCTATTTAGGCATCTACAATCTCCACTCTCAATATAGACTTGGTGTCATTTGACATTGTGGCTAAAACTTTCACCTGCCCATGAGAAACCTCCAAGTCCCTTGAGTTTTTACTCACCCGAGCACGTTTAAATTGCGAGCTTTGTACTTTATTGCAGTACATCTCATTGTAAAGCTCATAGTCAGCCTTAGGGCTGTGATCAGTGATCAATACCCCAAAGTATATGCTGTATAAAGTATAGTCGTAGGGGTTTGAGAAGAGAATGGCAACGGTTTGTGAGTTAGAGAGACAATAAGTCACAACTCCCACGCTGCCACAGGTCGTTGATGGTGTTTTCACAAATATACAGCGATCCACGGTGCCAGGAGAGATGCTGGGAGGTGGTGGAGAATGCGAGTAGCCACTTTCACAGTAAGTGCTGCAATAACAATGAGAATGCTGTCACTTTTACAGTATTTCTTAAAATGCCAATAAAAGTGCTCATACACTATAAAAAATTAAAATCACTAGTTTTGCTCAATTGCAGTTACTCATAGCAACCGATACAAGGTTTAATGTTAGGATTGTTTCATTTTGCTGTCCATGACAAACAGCGCACTTTGCACCTTTTATTATTTAACGCACCGCTTAACAAGATTTATTCCTTTAAGTCCATAATATTTCATCTTTTCAAACAACTTTTTAATCTACCTTATTCCTGGCCTGCAAATGAAAAATGATCTGGTTGTCAGGGTCACTGACCCCTGGAACCCACCCTCCCTTTCCAAAAATAGAGAGACTAGCAGGCTTCTAATTAAAGCCTCTTACAATAATTTCTTGTTGCATCGCTATCCATTAATAATAAATTGTAACCAGATGGCCAGTCCATGTTAATAAAAATCAGCCCACAGTACAGGTATGGGACCTGTTATCCAGAATGCTCAGGACCTGGTGTTTTCCGTACAACTGATCTTTCCATAGTTTGGATCTTCATACCTTAAGGCTACTAGAAAATAATGTAAACATTAAAAAACCCCAATAGGCTGGTTATGCTTCTAATAAGGATTAATTATATCTTAGTGTGACAACTCACCCTCCCGTGCGGTGGGGACACCCACCAAGCTGTCCTCCTGTTTCTCCTCAGGCGCTGGTTCCGTAGGGCACGCTCGGCGCGCTTCTCCGCATGAATTAAAGGCGCAGGCGCGCTGGCAGCTCGCAATGGCGCAAAAATGTAAAAGTATAAATAGCTTATTAGGGTTTTGTTCCTGGTGCTTCTGAGCTTTAAGCTGATCTGTCTGAACCTGTTTTGATTCCTGTTGTGACCCCTGCCTGGCTTTTTGACTATTCTGACCACCGGATCCTGACCCTTGCCTGATTACTGACTACATCCTTTCTGATTGATCTCCTGGTTTGACCCTTGCCTGCCTGACTACTCTTATTCTCTGCCTGCCTCAACCCAGCCTGATCTGACTACTATTTTGCCTTACGCCTTGTACCACGACCTTCTGCCCAAAGACTTTGCTCACAGTTGTGCCCCTTCACTTGTTTAGAACCTTTCACTTTGCACCTCTCGTTTTAAGACCTGGAGGTATCTGAGTAGCTGAGGGTTCCTCCCGAGGCCAAAGGCGTCTGCTACAGGCGAAAGCACGAGCCGAGACCAGGGTGATTGGCATTGGTTCTAGATTCAGGGTGCCAACTGTTGCACTTAGTTGTGATCTACAATCTACTGTTACATAGAACATTACACAGAAAAAGGAAATCCTTTTTAAAAATTGGATTATTTCATTATAATGGAGCCCATGGGAGACAGCCATTCCGTAATTTGGAGCTTTCTGGATAATTGGTTTCCGGATAACGGATCCCATACCTGTGGTATGTTGCCACCACAGCGGCCTTGATCTCAATCGCTGTGCATCTGATGAACATGGGGAGCCTGGAGCTAATCTGCTTCTAGGAATGTTCCCAGATACCATGCAAACTGCTACCCACTCACCACAAAAACTTAAATGTGATATTGCTAGAAATAAAAAAGCTGGCTCTTTAAAAGATTAAATTGAATATTTATGCAAATAAAGTACAATATTCCCAATGTTTTACATCACATTTCAACAAATAGTGAATTTAGGCACACTGTAATAAAATACTATTGCACCATTAGGTTGTAATAATAATAAATAGTATACTACTGTTAAAGGGGTGGTTCACCTTTAAATTAAGTTAGTATGTTGGAGAATGCCTAATTCTTAACAACTTTTCAATTTATTTTGGCTTTTTTTTAAATAGTTTTTGAATTATTTGACTTCTTCATCTGACTCTTTCCAGCTTTTAAATGGGGGGGGGGGTTACAGCAGGTGGCGCTGTTAGAGGAAAATTAATTAACATTAATTAATATTAACAGTACATGTATCCTTTGATATATTGGAATAAAAAATAAATAAACAATGAATGTAAATGACAAAAGTGCTTAGAATAGCCCCCTCATCAATTTTACATTCACTTATTTTAAAGGTTTACTTATCCTTTAATATTGAGCACTGGGATAGCACAAATTCCACACTTTTTTTCAGTTTTAATTATTTTCACATTTCAGACATTTTTACAATTGCTTTTTATTTTGACAGTTTTTATAAATTAAAGGGGATCGTCATATCAGACACCCAGACATAAAAAGCTGTATAAGCAAAGTAATTTTCAAATTACACATGAAACCCAAATAATTTATTTACTAGTATCCATATCAGTTATAAATGTATTTTAAAATCTCAGCTGTCAATTATATATTGCCTGCCCTGCCTCTATGTCTTAGGCATAGAGGCGGGGCAGGCAATCTTTCACATTCCATTCTGCATGCCAGTGCATTTCTAACATTCCTCCCCACTATCTAATTGTGTAGCCAGTGATTGGGCAGGGGCTTTGGGTGCCCCATTCTGTTCTGCATTAACAAGATTTCAGCATGACACAGAGCTTGGCTTAATAACAGTATCCACAAAATGGCTCCTGTCTGTTTGATTTGATTGTGAAGTTCAAGACTAAACTAAAGAAGATTTAAATCATTTGTATAGTGTAAGTGAACTTTATTTCGCTTGACTAACATCATAAAATAGGATTTGGGAAGTATTTATTGGGGTGACAGGTCCCCTTTAAGTCTACTAGAAAATCATGTAATCATGAAATAAACCCAATAGGCTGGTTTTGCTTCCAATAAGGATTAATTATATCTTAGTTGGGATCAAGTGCAAAGTACTGTTTTATTATTACACAGAAAAAATTGGGAATTATTTAATAATGGAGTCTATGGGAGACAGCCTTTCTGTAATTCGGAGCTTTCTGGATAACAGGTTTCCGGATAATGGATTCCATACCTCTATAAGGCTGCATTCTATGTTACATAATCTAGTAGAGATGGAGCACATTTTGTCTAGCAATAATGACTTACATAGCTCATCATGTTTCCACGGTGTCTGAATAGATCATTACCATACTGTATTCATGCAATGTGAGCCATGTCGATGTTTGCACCATAATTTACCTTGGAGAAGATAAGGTGATAGATCTGGTCTTGTTGGCTATTTCAATACCCACACATCTTCCTGAATCCACTTTGGAAAGTAATTCAACCATTGGCATCTGCATGGTCATCTTTGGCCTCCTCCTGCTGGAGTTGTATTTTCTTGGCTAGTGATCTCTGCACAACAAATACAAATGTAGGTGACAGTTAGAACCAACCTACTGCCTCTCATCTATTATTTATTTAAACCAAATCCAACCCCATAAAAAGCTCATCATAACTTGGACAGTGAGAGCTCACACATTAAAGGGATACTGTCATGGGAATTTTTTTTTTTTTCAAAATGAATCAATTAATACTGCTGATCTGCTGAAATCCATTTCTCAAAAGAGCAAACAGATTTTTTTATATTCAATTTTGAAATCTGACATGGGGCTAGACATATTGTCAATTTCCCAGCTGCCCAAGTCATGTGACTTGTGCTCTGATAAACTTCAATCACTATTTACTGCTGTACTGCAAGTTGGAGTGATATCAACCCCCTCCCTTCCCCCCCCCAGCAGCCAAACAACAGAACAATGGGAAGGTAACCAGATAACAGCTCCCTAACACAAGATAACAGCTGCCTGGTAGATCTAAGAACAACACTCAATAGTAAAAACCCATGTCCCACTGAGACACATTCAGTTACATTAAGAAGACAAAACAGCAGCCGGCCAGAAAGCATTTCTCTCCTAAAGTGCAGGCACAAGTCACATGACTGGGGGCAGCTGGGAAACTGACAAAATGTCTAGCCCCATGTCAGATTTCAAAATTGAATATAAAAAAATCTGTTTGCTCTTTTGAGAAATGGATTTCAGTGCAGAAGTCTGCTGGAGCAGCACTATTAACTGATGTGTTTTGAAAAAAACATGTTTTCCGATGACAGGATCCCTTTAATTTGCATGGACAGGATAGAGTAGTCTTAGTCATTAGATGGATATTTACAGAAACTCAACTTTCTCACTTTTTTTAAAAAACAAACCCAACCATCCAAGAAAAAAACGAAACAAAAGGAAGAGTAAATCAGAATCGATCGACTTTTTCAAATTGTCGCAAACAAATCAAATTATCCGAGTGAAAACCAGCATCAAACACCCCAAAATTTGTGAAGGTTAAAGGTTAAAAACATCTTCAAATGGTTAAAGGAACAGCTTCCATTGACTTTTACATCAATTCAACAGGTTTTAGATGGAGTAGTTTTGGATTTGGAAACATATCCAAATCGGGACATAATAAATCTAAAAATGTGAGGGTTTTTTCCCTTATACAATTTCACTAAAAATTAGTTGTAATCAATTACCCCCTTGGTAAGTACAGGTAGGTGTAGCTTTAGAAGCCCCAAGCATCAGAAATCTACAGAAAAAACAGAAACTGAAAAAAGCTAAAGTTGGAAAAAGTCAAGCATCTATCTATACTTATGGAAATATCTAGATGGAACATTTAGTGAAAAAGGTAATTTGCTTGAATGGGGGAATGCGACTCTTACCTTGCCTTGTTCTACACAGACAATTGATTTCTGTGCGTGTGGAGATCACAAAGTGAAACAGAAGTATTTATACTTGTTCATTCTCTGTGTTATTTTAGCAAACAAGTTATCGGATTAACACTAGGGCTCCTCCTTTGAAGGTATTTGCTAAAACATAAAGAATTAAACAACACCAGCTGTGTCCTAAATACAGTTCAGTCACTATGTAACTATAGACTCACAGAACACTCTACTGAGCTTAAAAGATCCTGGGGTGGGCATTGGAAGAAATATTTTCATATTTGCTGTGCAGAACTTCCTCGCAGGATGCTACCACTTTGCATAGGGATTTGACTAAACTGGCAGTTGGCAGGAATAATATAAATTTTATACTCTAAATGGCAGTGTGTTGGGGAGATCTGGGGATTTTTGTGGATAACATACTGTGTATGTTTAGACAGTGTCACTCAGCTAATAAAGTTCTTTCTTCTATAAAAAAGGGCATTAACTCAAGGGATGAAAACATAATTATGCCTCTTTATAGGTCCCTGGTGAGGCCTCATCTGGAGTATGGGGGCAGTTTTGGACTCCAGTCCTTAAAAGAGATATAAATGAGCTGGAGAGAGTGCAGAGACTAAGTAAAACTAAACTAGTTAAAGCACAAGAAATGTCTAAAGGAAATAATGGGTCTATGGAAAGGCATAGTTTTACTCTGCTACACTGCTCCAATTACATTTAACTTGTAAGCCCTTAACTAGTTCCAAATCTTAAGTTTCCACAAAAGGGCTAATTGTAGAAAACAAAAATGCAATGCACCCTCCTCATGACCAAGACCACATAGTTGTGAAAGGCAAAGGATTCTCAATAGGCGCATGCATAGACGATCTTCTTTACGTGTGTGTGTGCTTTCTCTATTACAAACAGAATCACTGTCATACATTAAGGGGCAGATTTTTATCAAAGGTCGAGGTGAATTTTCGAATGAAAAAATAAATTGAATTTCGAGCTATTTTTTGTGTACTTTGACTAGGGAATAGTCCAAATTCGATTTGAATTTGAAAAAAATTTGACAATTCAAATATCGAAATTTATCATTCTAATTACAAGTTTTTTTTTGTGTACCTCGACTAGGGAATAGTCCAAATTTGATTTGAATTTGCATAAAATTAGAATATTGAAATTTATCATGCCCTGTCTCTTTAAAAATTCTAATTCGAGCATTCGCCATATACAATCTGCCGACTTACTGTTTTAGCCTATGGTGGACCTCCTAGAACCTATTTGGAGTCAATTGGTGAACTTTGAAAAATCAAAGTTTTTTGGGGGAAAAACTTTGAATATAATTCGATCGAATGCGCTTTTCCTTCGATTCGTACGATTCGAAAACGATCAAATACGGACCTATTCGACCAAAAATAACTTTGACTTAATTTCGGTTGGTCTTTTTGAATTCGTATTTCAATGTTTTTTCAATCCGAAATCGACCCTTGATAAATATGCCCCATACTCTTTAAAAATTCAACTTCGACCATTCGCCATCTTAAACCTGCTGAATTGCTGTTTTAGCCTATGGGGGACCTCCTAGAACCTACTTGGAGTCAACTGGCAGTTAGGCAGGTTAAAAAAAAGTCAAAAAGTTGAACTTGATGGACGTGTGTCTTTTTTCAAGCTAACTTACTATGTATGTTATCTGGTGGACCTTGAGAAATCTTAAGTTTTTTGGGGGAAAACTTTGAATCGAATTCGATCTAATGTGATTCGAATTCGGCCGAATACAGACCTATTCGATCGAAAACAGACCTATTCGACCAAAAATAAAAACTTTGACTTAATTTCGGTTGGTCTTTTTAAATTCGAATTTCGACGTTTTTTCAATTAGAAATTCGACCCTTGATAAATATGCCCAAACACAACTTTGCCCGCCCTCTCTCTAAAACACTGACCAATTGCAAAGAGCTAATTTTGCCAGCCTTGCCATACAGTACAACAGTACAGCACGTACCCACCATACCCACATTACAAATATATAAGACACCCAACTATCTTGTATCAGCTGATAAAAATAGAGAATTTTACTTACCTACTTGACGTAAATTCCTTTTCTTCTAGTCCCGACATGTCAGTACACATGGGGCATTGCCCCTCCCAGACCTGGAGGTAGGACCTATAACATAGCCAATCAAAATGAATCATGACCTATAAGACCACATGACTTCCTCCTCACCACTGTTATACTTTTGCCATAGCAGTACAGTAACCAAAATAATTAATTGGGATGGGAAACCCTGTACTGACATGTCGGGACTAGAAGAAAAGGAATTTACGTCAAGTAGGTAAGTAAAATTCTCTATTTCTTCTACGTCCCTCCATGTCAGTACACATGGGATCTACCAAGCCATGCACCGAAAACAAGGGGTGGGAATAAGCAACATAATGCAAAAACCAAACTGATGCTAAGGAGGCCCTGAGAAAAGGCCAGCATCACATCCATCCAACAGGGGAGCTGAAAAAATGTATATCTCCTGAAAAGGGTAGATAAAAGGCACAAGAACAACATGTCCTAGGACATGGTAAACGATTAACAAGAGCTACACAATTAACCACAAAATTACAGAGACCGGTACTTGAGGATCAAGCATTGCAGATTAAGAATAAACATATTCTGTTTAAAAAGGTTCCCTCAGTGACTAGAGGGATACCTGCAATATGGTTATCTGACAAAACCCCACCTGGGGAAGAACAAAAATCCTGCAACTGTTAAAACAAAAAAGGTGCCCTAGGACAAAACCAGAATGATGGCAATAGCCATCTCAGAACTAAAACACCCTAGAAACCACCAGGAAATCAATCAGATCAGAAACTAAACACAACTTGAATGCATCTATCACCAGTGCTGGAGAAATACACGATCCTCAGCAATAGCAAGTGGCCCTAAAAAGACTTGGCCCACATTAGCCTGGTCCTGCATCTTAATGGAAGCAGCTCAAACCAGTGCTGACCGGAGTCACCTCTACACCAGAGATCAGTCCAAGATCCACTAACTCCATGCTAATAATACCTAATGAAGACTTAACTAAATGAACACCAACTCTGGTTTATCATAAATCAGCATATCATTGTAACCATTGTAGAGCCAAGCTGGTACAGCCCAGTAGCTCCACCAACCACCAAATCTAAACTGGGTATACAACAGCACAAGGATAAGCTGCTGAACCAACCAATGTGACTTAAGCCATCTACCAGTAAGCTATGCTGTTGCCCCAGCCAACTGCTACATAAGCAAGCAATGGGACCCAAGCCAATTACAGTTCTAGAAAACACCCACAAAAGCCGAGGCCACTACAGCTCAAGCTGCACAATGATACAGTTTATGCAAAAACTGAACCAAACCTGTGACCATACATAGAAGCTAGTGAACCAGCCAACAGCTGGGATCACAATCCAAAATCAGGCATGCCAGAAGCTTATAGCCTACAAAAACTGGTACCAACCAGCAATGATGCACAATCCACTGGCAGAGAGCCAGCCACCATACATGCAACCAGTGGTGGACCAGCCAGCTATTATGTATTCCCACATAGATGTGCAAGGCCATTGTCACACTAGCAGGCCAAGATGCCAGTCAGCTGAAGTGTTTGCAAAAAACCAGAGTGGAATTCGAATACACAAGCAATAGTAAATAAGCCAGCTATTGTGAATGCCACCCTTAGGGACAAGGTAACCAACTGCACTAGCACCTGACACAAAAGTCAATTTCCATACATGCAACAATGGAGCACGTCAGTTGTTGAACTTGCAAAACCCTGGTCCACAAGCCAGCCTTATTGATAATAAGCAGTGGCATACAAGACCAAAAACAATGCATGAAAGGCAGAAGAAAAGGTTAGCTGTAAGTCAACATATGACCAACCACAGCTGCTGAATACCAATCAGCAACAAAATTAGCTATGGGCTGTGAAACTCAGAGCAAACACCAGCTGATGGTACAACCCATGCTAGATCCAACCAAATAGTCAATCATGCCTCCTGCTGGTGTAACCAGAACCATACCTGCAAGGATTGCAGACAAGACAAAACCAATGGCTGTTGTCCTGCCAAGGATTGCCGCAAGGCAAACAGACATGCCCACCAAGGGCCACAGCAAGAATAGTAACCATGCCTCACCTCAGCAGCCACAGCCTGGCGACCTATGCACCATAGGTCACAGCCAAGACTGGCAGCCACAAGCCCACAAGGACTATAATAAAAACTAGCGGCCACCTTAGCCAGGGGCCACAGAGAAGGCCAACAGCCCAAGAACCCTGGTAAAAGGCAAGCAAGCACCTAAGTTAAGGGCCATGAAAACAGGCCCGCAGCCATAATAACCCAGGTAAAAGGACAACCAAACAAATGTGCCAAGGGTAAAAGACCACATGAGCCAAAGGCTCATGCAACAGGCCAGCAGAACAAGGGCCCTTGTAAAAGGCCAGCAGACCCAGGAGCCGAGGACCATGGTAAAAAGCCATGGACCAAAACAAGGACTCTAACCCAAGCCAAGGGCCATAATGAAAGCCAGAGGCCACATAAACCAATTCGCTAAATTTTCGGCGAAGCAAAACTGTGCAAATTCGCCCATCACTAGTGAAAGTGAATGCTACTAGATTATTCTAATTATTAGTAAACTGAAATAGATTCCGTGGATTTTCTGCTATGGGCTGCATTGTACAGCTCTAATTGTACATGTAATAAACTCCTGTGACCTATTGGGAACACTCACTGCAGACATATTGTGCTCTCAAACTAGTTTTACATGAAATTCTCAGCAACATATGAATTCAGACTAAACCCACACCTTATACATTAGAGTGGATTGAAACAATTGTCTACATTATGAAGACTGAAAGGTATAGTTTCATCTACAGTTATGTAACAGCTTTAGCTAAAATACACAATGCTTTCAGTGCATTATAAAAATATATCTTTTCATACCTCATTCCATCTTATTATTTAAAGGAGAACTGAACTCTAAAAATGAATGTGGCTAAAAATGCCCTATTTTATATAGAGAACTTATTGCACGAGGCTAAAGTTTCAGCTTGTCAATAGCAGCAATGATCCAGGACTTCAAACTTGTCACAGGGGGTCACCATCTTGGAAAGTGTCTGTGACACTCACATGCTCAGTGGGCTCTGATTGGCTGTTGAGAAGCTAAGCTTAGGGCTCGTCACTAATTATCCAGCAGAAAATGAGCTTCCCTGGCTGTAATATAAGCTGATGCTACAGGTTTGCTGATTATTCAATTCTGATGCTAATTGCACTGGTTTCTGTGCTGCCATGTAGTAATTATCTGTATAAATTACTAATCAGCTTTATATTGTGACATTTCTATTCTATGTGTACTGTATATTGTGAGTGGCTCCCTAAGCTCAGTAAGTGACAGCAGCACAGAGCATGTGCAGTGAATCAGCAGAAAAGAAGATGGGGAGCTACTGGGGCATCTTTGGAGACACAGATCTTTACTGCTAAAGGTTGTGGTTGCCTTGGGCTGGTACAGAAGCACAAAACACAAAGGGCAAGATTTGTACCCTATTATTTGTTAAGCTTTTGTTTTACTTTTAAACTCGAAATCTAGTGCTCTTTAAGGGGGTTATGTATCAAAATTCAAATTTTTCTGATTTAACCAGGAAAAACATAGAAACCTTTCTCAAATCTTTCCTAAGCAGAAGAACATCAGCCTCTTTCTTTCTCCTGACAACTTCCTTGACTACTTGGTCAGACTGGTGGGAAACTGACCAGCAGGTGGCGCAGTTGTAACAAAATTCATTTATATTAACATTACATGTATCCCTTAATATCTTGGAATAAATAATAAATAAATAATGAATGTAAAGTACAAAACTTCTTAGAATAGCCCCCTCATCAACTTAACATTCTCTTATTTTAAAGGGTTACTTATCCTTTAATGAACAAGTTAAATAAAAGTGGACCCAATACTGAGCTCTGAGGACCCCACTAAGAACCTTACTCCAAGTAGAGAATGTCCCATTAACAACCACCCTCTGTACCCGATCCTGTAGCCAGTTTCCTATCCATGTGCAAACGACTTCATTAAGCCCAACAGACCTTAGTTTAGAAAGCAGTCGTTTGTGGGGCACAGTATCAAACGCTTTGGCAAAATCCAAATAGATCACATCTACTGCCCCCCACTGTCCAGAATCTTACTTACCACATCATAAAAAGCAATTACATTTGTCTGACATGAACTATCCTTCATAAAGCCATGCTGATTGTTGCTCATAATGCCATTCACTTGGACAACATTTTGAATGTCAAACAAGCCTTCAAATAATTTGCCCACCACTGATGTCAAACTTACTGGCCTATAATCACCAGGCTTCTAATATGAAAGAATGTTCTTGGGCAGCCAGGAATGAAGGGAACATTAAGGAAATTGTCTTACCTGAGATACAGAAAGACTTTGTAGATCAGCAGCCATAGAGGGGGGTTGTACATGAGTGTGAGTGCACCAGTGTCTCCCTGTGTATTTACATAGGGGGGAGCATTTGTTGGGGCAAGAATGGCCTCCTGTCTATCTCTATGCTGCAGCCCTGTACTCTTCATGTTCCTATCTTATTGCTCGACTGTCTCCAGTATATTTCTCTCTACTGGTATTGCACATCCAGTTCAGCTCTGGCAACGTTGTTTGACTTGTGGGCCAAATCAGGCTCAGATCATACAGTAGGACAGAGACCAGTCAGACGAGGACCACATCAATGCATTCTTCATCCAACACCATTTTAAAACTTGCCCGATCGATATCTGGCTGATTTTTGGTCTGAAGGTGCTGCACTGGCAGTTTATATTTCCCCATGTATGGCCTGCTTTAGATCTCATGAGCCAACCCTTGTATTATATCATATTGCAATGTTCTCCAGTTGCAGAATTTGAAGACTTCATTAGGTACAAATGCCTGGCAGGAAGGCTATGGTTGCTGTATTAGGGCACTGGAGAATCATGGGGAACAACATTAAAGTTCACTTCTGAGAATAAGCCTGTTCATCGTAAAGAAAAAAGGTTCCCTGAGACTTCAGGGTTGGACTGGAGCCTTGGGAGCCCACTGGGAATACAAAACAAAGGGCCCTCCTGGCAGTCCCAGGGGGCCCCTTCCTGCTGGGCAGCTGAGGGTGCAGGTCTGGGCCTGTGGGGGTCCATGAGGGCCAGGGCCCTCTGGGATTTTTCACGGTGTCCCGCTGGCCCAGTCGGACTCTGTTGACCTGAAACAAAATGAATAGGGTTCAAATGTAACAAATCTTCCACTGACTGTAACATCATAACTGGAACAAATACTGATGCCTAAAGTGCTCCTAGATGCTTTGCATTATAAACGGGGCAGATTTACCTTTCTCCCACCCCTAAACTCCCCAGTACCTTCTGGTAGCTGCTGCTTCACAATCAACAACATACATAGGCTTCCAGCTCACACAGCAGCAGGTCCATCACCATATGAGTCACACTATTGTGTAGCTGGGCTCAAATCTTGGCTACATGACACTAAGCAACATAAAGATGCGCTGCCATATTTCCCTACAGACCCCAGACTAAGGGGGTTATTTATCAAGGTCCGAATTTATCTGAGTATTTCTAAGTTGGAAATCCTAGCAACTCCGATTGCCTGAATGGACCTTATTTATGAAGAAATAAGCCCGAAAAAATAGGGTCTGGCAAACTTCAGAGCTTTCCCTGAAAACTCAGAATTGTTTGTGGTTTCTGCGCCAAAAACTCAGAAAACTAAGAAAAAATCTTAGTTTTCAAAATTTTTTGCAAAGAAAACACAAACTCATCATATATCGGTACGGACACAGTGTAGACACTGGGAAGTTCCCCATTGACTTATACAGAACCTCGAGAGCTTTTAGATGCCGGGGTTTCAGAGTTGTTGTTTTTTTTTTTAGTCCAAAAACTATGAATTATTAGAATTTTGGATATTCGGAGCATAATAAATAACCCCCTTAATGTAGATTCTGAATTTATTACTGTATATTGAGCTTATTTCAGAAATTTCTTGAGAATGAAACAAAACCTCAGCATTGCCATTGGTTTACGACTGGTACAAGTACATTGAAACTAACACATTAAAAACTGTCCATTTTGGGATGTTAGTTGGATCTTATTATCTCTTTTAATGCGCATGAAATGATTTCATTTGATTCTTTAAACAAGTGAAGTCAAGAGACCTTCTCCTAAGAGAGAGAGAGAGTGAGACTGTAAAGCTGATAAAGATGTAATATTCTCCTGGCAGGTCACATCAACCATGAAGTGAAATAGCCCTAAACTGGGAGCCACTTCCAAAAAATTGCTCTAAGCAGAAAATTCACTGATACTGTGTCCATACACTGTATTACATGCTAGTTGCACAGTCCTGATGCCTAGGCAAGAGCATTGCAATACAAATACAATGTGCATTTGTACCAAAAAAACATCAGGATAGAAAGTGCAATTGAAGATGTTGCAAACACAGCAGGGACAAGAAAACACATCAGGAAAAGTACGGCTAGGTATTAATAATTCCTGATTAGCTTGACGGACACAGAAACAAAAATAAAGGTTTTCATTTAAATCCTATAGTGAACCTTGAATATCAGCCATGTGAGGTAACAACACCTGAAGAAACAGTTTCTCCAAAACCTTTAAAATTAGTGAATGTAAAATTGATGAGGAGGCTAATCTAAGCACATTTCTAATTTACATTCATTATTTATTTATTTTTTATTCCAAGATATTAAGGGATACATGTACTGTTAATATGAATGAATTTTGTTCCAACAGCGCCACCTGCTGGTCAGTTTCCCACCAGTCTGACCACAAGTAATGTTTCAATGTTTGCAGATGACACAAAATTATCCAGCCCAATTAATTCCATCCAGGATGTGGCACTTGCAACAGGATCTTGACAAACTGGCAATCTGGGCAGCTAAGTGGCAAATGAGATTCAATGTTGATAAATGTAAGGTCATGCACCTGGGATGTAACAATATCCACTTATACCCTTAATGGGACTGCACTAGGCAAATCCATTATGGAAAAGGACCTTGGAGTCCTTGTAGATGATAAACTTGGCTGTAGCAAGCAATGCCAGTCAGCAGCATCAAGGGCAAATAAGGTCTTGAGTTGTATTAAATGGGGCAGAGAGTCACGGGAGGAGGGGGTCCCACTGTATAGAGCACTGGTAAGGCCCCATCTAGAATATGCCGTACAGTTTTGGTCTCCATCACTCAAACAGGACATTATTGTATTAGAGAGGGTACAGAGAAGGGAAACTAAGCTGGTAAAAGGTATTGAAAATCTTAGCTATGAGGAAAGACTGGCCAAAATTGGGGATGTTCACGCTGTAGAAGAGGCGCTTAAGGGGTGATATGATAACTATGTATAAATATATAAGGGGATCATATAATTTTTTAACACAAATGCTTTATTATCACATCCACAAAATCAGTACACATCGCATATTGAAAGGAAACGTGGAATGGCACATACAATGACCAGCATTGAAATATTGCTACGCATTGTGAACATTAAACAGAAAACTGTAAATCTCTCATAACTGTGTCTCCTCATTCGAACAGCAGCTCTACAGGGTGTTTAGATTTGACTGGGTAGCCACATAAAAGGAAGAACAAAACAGAAAAAAGGGGGGGTTAGAGAAGGAAAAGAGAAGGAAAAGAGATAAAAAAAAAAAAAAAAAGAAAGAAGGGTCGCAAAAGCAGAGAGGGCCTAAGGCGGATCTACTTGGATAGAGTTAGTCCTATAGTGCTGCCACGGCAGCCAAATTTTAGTATGCAGATCTCTTTTATCTTCCAGAGTAGCAGCCATCTCTTCCATACGCTCACTGGAAGATAGCAGGGTGAGAAAGTCCGCAAGATCATAATCAGAATCAAGTTTCCATTTCCTAGCAATGATCGTAGCAGCTGCTGTAAAAATGTGGAACAGCAATTTTCTCATGATGGGAGTAGAATCCGGTGGGGCTGCATGAAGGAGTGCTATCTCCGGTTTGATGGGTATTATCCAACCTAAATGGGTCTTGATCCAATCAAAAATCAAAGTCCAAAACCTACGAACTTTCGGGCACTCCCACCACATATGTACCAGAGTACCTGTGTCAGCACAGCCCCTCCAGCATTGTGGGTTATAGGTGGGGTTGATACGACCAATCTTAGCCGGTGTCAGGTGCCATCTGAGGAGAATTTTCTTACTGAGTTCAATATGGTTGGTGCACCGAGTCGCGCCCTTAGAGGCCGAAAAAATCAAGTCCCACTCTTTTGGTGCAAGACTAATATTGAGATCCTGTTCCCATCGCAGCTGAAACAATAGTTTCTGATCTGGGGCCTTCTGTATAAGCATTTTGTAACAGTCCGATAGCACTCCTTTGCCATACCTGCTCGATCTGCATAAGTGTTCCATTAAGGTAAGAGGCCTGATGAACCGGTAGGTCGGTGACTGTGTCTGCATCAGGTGACAGATTTGCAGCCAAGGGTATCTAGCCTGCTCTTGCAAGCCATATTTCTTTTGTAAGTCCTCAAAGGATCTCCAAGTGTTGGCGAAGTAGAGGTCACCCAAATTCCTAATACCCTTAGCTTGCCATTCCCCTAAATGAATGAGCGGAACCAAACATTTAAGTGCCGTGATAGGGGTGAGTTGAGAGGGGAAAGTTCCAAACTGAAATTTCTTGCAATGAGCGTCCCAGGTATGAAGTAGTAGTTTAGTCGTCGGTAAGGCTGCAGGCGTAGCCGGCCTAGAAGCCCGAGGAAGCCAGATCAAATCCGCTAGGGAATGGCCAGCAAGAAAATGGGATTCCAAATCCACCCAAGATTTACAGCCAGGATCGCTATGCATTCTAACCACATTTTCAAGAAGGGCCGCCCTGTGGTATAGGGAGACATTGGGAAACCCTAAACCCCCTGAGTGTGTAGGTTAATGTAATGTATGCAAAGCCAATCTGGGTTTCTTACCCTTCCATACGAAAGTTTGAAGATCTTTAATATATTTGGGCGGTAGGTGGACCTGTAAGGTGCGAAAGAGATAAAGGATACGGGGGAGAATGGTCATTTTAATTGTAGCTATACGGCCCAACCAGGAAAGCTCAAACTTTTGCCATTTGGTGCAGTCAGACTTAATAGAGGACAGAAGTGAAGGAAAATTTAACTGGTAAGCGTTGTGGAGAGTCTTGGGAATCTTAACCCCCAAATAAGATATATAGACGTCCCTCCATTCAAATTGGTATTCCTGCTTTAAAATCGCGACCAAGTCATGGGGAATGCCAATGGGGAGGGCTTGAGTCTTACTACAATTGATTTTATAATGGGAAACATTTTGGAAATCCCGCAGTTCCGCAACCACACTACATAAAGACGAGGTCGGGCTCGTTAGGGTAAGGACTATATCATCCGCGAACAAACCGATCTTATGCTGTTCATTCGCTACCTCAATGCCCCATATATCTTTGTGAGAGCGGATCCTCTCTGCTAGGGGTTCAACCATAAGAGCAAAGATAAGGGGTGACAGCGGGCACCCCTGTCTGGTCCCATTGGCTATGTCAAAGGCGCTCGACAGGGCCCCGGGGACTCGGACCTTCGCCGAAGGAGCAGTATAAAGGAGCATGATAGCGTTTAGAATATTCCCCCGGAGACCCACCTTCTCCAGTACTTCCCTCATGTACACCCAATTAACCCTATCGAACGCCTTTTCCGCATCCAACGAAAGCACCAGCAGGGGGAGCCTATCCCTTTCCGCAACATGGATAAGGTTTAACAATTTCCGAGTATTATCAGGGGCCTGTCTCCCTGTAACGAACCCGACCTGGTCATTCCTGACTAGTCCCGGAAGAAATGGGGACAGTCTGTTAGCTAGAATCTTGGCGTAAATTTTGACATCTGTATTCAGAAGCGCTATAGGCCTATAGTTGGCACAATGGTCAGGAGCTTTGCCTTGTTTTGGAATGGTAACTATATGGGTGGTTAGGAATTCAGAGTCGATCAAATTGTCAGAGACCCAATGATTATACAATTTTGCGAGTCGGGGAGCTAGAATAGATGAAAACAATTTATAGTAGGTATTAGAGAACCCATCCGGACCCGGTGACTTGCCCACTTTAAGATTCTTAATCGTATCTAAGATCTCAGATTCTGTTATCGGGTCATTTAAAGTTTCCAATTGTTGAGGGGAAAGAGAAGGGAGTGTGATAGTGGCAAGAAACGTACGAATTTCTGCCAATGTGGGGTTATGTTCGTGAGCCTGATCAGAGAGATTGTAGAGTCCCCTATAGTAATCCGAAAAGGCAGCAGCAATGTCCCTGGGATTGGTAAAATGGTTACCATGATGCGTAAGGTACTTAATTCTAGACTGCGCCTGGACCTCCTTAAGTTTGTTAGCTAGCAATCTGCCAGCCTTGTTGCTTTTAGTATAATATTTCAATTTCAGCAGCTTGAGTCTGAATTCAGTTTTGGCAAGTAATAATCTGTTGAGCTGCTCCTTACATGCTGCAATTTGTTTCCGAATCGCAGCCTGTTCGGAAGGGCTCAGAGGATTCTGAAGAGAAGCTTCAAACTGTTTCAGTTGGGACTCCAAAGAACTTTGTTGGGCTTCCCTAGCGCGTTTGACCTGCTTGCTAAGATTAATCAGGGCCCCCCTAGTCACCGCCTTATGGGCTAACCACAGCGTCTGTGGGGACATCTCTGGACTCATATTGAGGTGAAAGTACTCGCGAAGACCCTGCTCTATTTGTTGTTTATGTTCCGTTCGGGTCAAAATTGAGTCGTTTAGTCTCCAGATCATTGGGCCCTGCAGGTCTTGGGGGTCACTAAAGTCCACTGCAACCGGGGCATGGTCAGACCAAGACCGGGTTCCAATGGAGGCAGTTTGTAGCAGACCCGCAGTCTGGGGGTCCGCCAAAATAAGGTCAATCCTCGAAAAGGAGTCATGCCTCGGGGAATAATAAGTAAAGTCTCGGGAATTGTGGTTATGAGCTCTCCAGAGATCAATAAGAGCATTTGTGTGCATACAAGTAATAATTTTCTGAGCCATGCGGACTAAATTTGGGTGTGGCCTCTTCCCCAGCGGTCTGAGAGTGTCTGCAACCTGATCCAGAGCTATGTTAAAGTCTCCCGCCACCACCAGGCGCCCCCTCTTGAGATCATGCAATTTGTTGAGAATATTACTAACAAATACATCCTGATTGACATTAGGTACATAGACATTAGCGATTGTATATAGAACACCATTTAGCGAGCAGACCACCACCAGATACCTACCACCTGAATCAGTAATAACCTTGTGCAAATCAAACGAGACATGTTTCGAAATCAAAATAGACACACCCTTCGTTTTGGTTAGCGCATAAGAATGGAAACTATGAGGGAAATTTCGGTTGAAAAATTTAGGAGGATTACGGGACATAAAGTGGGTTTCCTGAACCAGTAGTACATCTGCCCGTAGTCTGCTCGCCTCCCGCAACGCTAGATTGCGTTTCTGTGGTGTATTTAAGCCCCGTACATTATGTGAGACAAATCTAACCATGGTCAGAAATCAATACATGCTTACGTAAACCCTCAGACTTGGGAAAGAGTGCAGGGAGATAAAAGAAATGCGGCACCCCCAGGTGAGAAAAATATCGGCCAAGCTTCTGTAGAGGAGAGGAGAGGGGAGGGTGCAGTAGTGAGAGCATAAAAACAGAACAAGAACACAGTTATATATATAGAAAAAAAACAAACCTGAACTAGACCAGTAGGTCAAAGGGAGAGTTTGTGGCAACGGTGCAATTGCGGCTGCCAGCAGGCTAAAAACCGCCAAGGGGCCAGTTCACAAAACCGGTAAAGTGGGGGGAGAGGATGGTGAAGTCTCCGTAGGCCCGATCTCAATGACAGATCTTCCCCGAAAAAATATAGGGACCGTGCTCCCACGAAGGGAAAATAGCAAGAGTGTACCATCACGCCGTGCTCCAGTCAGCCTCCAATCTGGTCTGCGGAGGGGAGGCTCGGTCGATTATAGGCGATGTCCCTGGAGCTGCAGGGTTCGCCCCGTTGTTAAGCCACTTAGCCGTAACGGTCCGGGCGTCTTCTGGAGAAGCAAAGGTAAAGACCATTCCTGGATACCAGCAATTTAGTAGGATAGGCCCAACGATATGGAATCTTGTGATCCCGGAGAGCTTTAGTCGTCTCCTGAAAAGCCCTTCTTCTGGCCAGGGTAGCCATGGAGAGGTCAGTATAAAGTTCAAGAGCGGCAAACTTACTGGGCCACCCTTCTTTCTTCCTGGCGAGAGCCAGTATGCTTTCCTTCGTTTTATAGAAATGAATTTTGGTGAGGACATCCCGGGGAGCCTTTTCAGGTGCAGAGCGCGGCTTCGGTACCCTGTGAATACGGTCCAAAGTCAGCTCAATAGGCGGAGTGTCCGGGAGAATGCCTGAGAGCAGTTCCCCAAAGTAGGCCTCCAGGTCCTCTGTCTTCACATCCTCCGGGATACCCCGGATTCGGATATTGCATCGCCTGGAGCGATCCTCAAGGTCAGCCACCTTGTCAGTCAGCCGGGACAATTCCTTCTCCATAGCCTGCTGGGAATCCGCCACTGCATTATGCGCAGCAGAAAATTCACCCATCTTGCGCTCAATGCGGTCAGTGTGCTCGCCGAGTTCCCTCACCTCCTTCTTAATATCCTCCGAGAGGCGGTGAAAATCAAATTGTAGGGAAGAGCGGAGGTCTGTAAGCATAGATTTGAGCTCTGCCGCTGTTACAGGTAGAGGAGCGGCCTCCGCCCCCGCCGCATCGTCGCTGCGGTCCAAGATGGCGCCCGTTTGCTTACTGTGCTGTTCCAGAAAGAACTCCGACACCTTCTTCGAGTCTTTCTTTAATGGATTTTTGGGTCCCATATCGATTCGCTGCAGTCCAGCTATAAGTGGTGGACAACTCACCGCCAGCCAGGGTCGGGAAAATGCTTAAATTACACCTTTTAGGGCCCTTAAACGGAGAGCTCTCGTGAGGTGCGACTGCTCACATACGTGCCTTGGCTCCGCCCCAAGGGGATCATATAATAATCTCTCTAATGCTTTATTTACCAGTAGGTCTTTCCAGCTGACACGAGGTCACCCATTCCGATTAGAAGAAAAGAGGTTCCGGCTAAATATTGGGAAGGGGTTTGTTACAGTGAGAGCTGTGAAGATGTGGAATTGTCTCCCTGAATCAGTTGTACAGGCTGATACATTAGATAGCTTTAAGAAGGGGTTGGATAGCTTTTTAGCAAGTGAGGGAATACAGGGTTATGGGAAATAGCTCATAGAACAAGTTGATCCAGGGACTAGTCCGATTGCCATTTTGGAGTCAGGAAGGAATTTTTCCCCCACTGAGGCAAATTGGAGAGGCTTCAGATGGGTTTTTTTTGCCTTCCTCTTGATCAACTAGCAGATTCAACCTTACTTACTATGTTACTATGATCTGGAATTGCAGACAACAAAGAACTGGAACCTAAATGGACTAGAAACAATTGGACAACTATCTAGGATTGCCTAGAAAAGATAGGAAAGGGGACAATGAGGGTGAAATAGACAGTCTATTGTGTGCTGCTCGCCAGGCTATAATTGTGGGATTTAGCAGTGGATTTTCCTTAATTGTCTGTGGTATTTGTCCCTCCTTTAAATGCAAAAGAGAGGCCAGGGAGGTATTTGGTATGAAAGCATGTTCTAGAGAAGACAATGCACAAAACTCTCTATTGTTGAGCCAGTCTGCTGCATCATTTAAATTACAAGCCAAGTTATATGTCTGAAAATGTGGGAGATTTATCCCACCTTGGGATTTTAGCTGCTGATCCGAGAATGTTTACCTCCCTCGATAAATTGACTAAGTGCTGTGTTCATCCTAGTCAGATCTTTACGGGTAAGAAATAGTGGGAGCATTTGCAAAAAATACAACAAACGAGGGAACCATATCATCTTAATTAATTGACATTTAATTCACTGGTACTTTGGACCATGCATTAAGTTCTCTGGTCAGTTTGGTCATCAAGGGGGAGATATTTAAATTATATAATGTGTGGATTTGTGGGGATCCCCAACCTTTTTAACCTGTGAGCCACATTCAAATGTAAAAACAAGTTGGAGAGCAATATAAGCATGCTGGGGTGCCAAATATGGGCTGTAATTGACTGATGGTAGCCCCTAAGGGGACTGGCAGACTAAAGGAGGAGCTGTTTGGCAGTACACCTGGTTTTTATGCAACTAAAACTTCCTTCCAAGCCTGGAATTCAAAAATAAGCTCCTGCTTTGAGGCCACTGGGAGCAACATCCAAGGGGTTGGAGAGCAACATTTTGCTCACGAGCCACTGGTTGGGGACCACTGATCTAGAATGTATAGTATAATTATCAGTCACCCATCAACTGAGAAGATACAGTATATCACCAAGTGGAACAAGACCTACAAATTACCACATCATTACCACTCCTCCAATGGATACAAGCGGCAAATCTCCCCTCAAATACTCCAAGTGCACCAACCACATGGAAAACCAAAAGAAAATCTTATACAGATGGTACAAAACACCCACAGGCCTGCATCAAATGTTCCCATTGATCCCATCCATGAAGGCATGGATTTGGCAATACTGTAAAAACTTGAAATAAACTTTTCAATAAATGTAAAACATTGTGTGTTGTCATATATATTTTCTTCTATTATAAGTATTTTGTTTTCTTCAAAGAAAATACAAAAAAATGATTGTAAGGCCATTTTCCCTAGACAATAGATAAAAATACCTATAGAACAAATTGTTAGCAAGTCCATTAAATTCTTCCCATGTACCTTATGCTTAATGTTTAAGTGTTCCTGTATTAATATAACACTAGACCTTTCTAGATGAACTACACATGGAGTGGAGGGGAATTTAAATAATAATTTTACGGTTCATAGTGTGTTTGAAAAAAATATTTTCATTTTCCATTGTTATTTCTCAGTATAATACACAGGAGCCATGAATATCCTGTAGATTATAATCTTATAAATGGTGCTTGGTTATGTCATCCGTTATGTTATAATCAGTGCTTTGTGATGTAATTCCTGTCGCATGAGTCACTGACAGGAACTTGTGCATAACCAAGTCAGCATCAATGACTGCAAACACCCCCCCCCCACCCACAGAATGGAATTCCTTGGTGACATATCATATAATTATATCTTACAATATGGGGTACATTATTTACTATATAAACGTTGCTTGCTGATCTGTTATAATGGCTGCACAGTTTATTATGTCATGACACACTGAAATGTATGTTATAATATGCGGATATTAAACGTGACCTTAGAGTTCTATAAAGTTAGCAACTTTGGTCGATGGGAGTGCCAAATGAATTAGCATCCCCTCATATGTTCTACATTATTGGTCATTTAGTTTACTTCTAAGAGGCCCCTAGATCAAGATTTATTTACCTGTCCAGATCACTAAACAAGCAAACCTTGGTCAACCATATCAAGTCAATCAAGTGGATTTTATTGCCATTTCAGCCCTATACAGTAAATACAGTACATAGTAAAAACAAAATGGCGTTCTTCCAGAACCCCCGGTGCTATACAACAACTCTAGTACACGGTCATGATGTGATTGGATCCATGACTTGCCCCACAGTCATGAGTCAGCAGTATGAACAGCAGTGGACTAAGCACACAACCTTGGGGAGCTCCCATGCTCAGTGTGATGGTACTGGAGGTGTTTTTTCCCATTCAGACTACCTGAGGTCTCTTGGTCAGGAAGTCCAGGATCCAGTTGCAGATAGAGATGTTCAGGTCCAGCATGCTCAGCTTACAGGAATGATTGTATTGAATGCTGAGCTGAAGTCTATGAACAGCATACATACATATGTGTCTTTATTGTCTAGGTGGCTAAGGGAAGAGTGCAGGGTAGTGGTGATGGCATTGTCCGCTGAGCGATTGGAACGGTAGGCAAATTGCAGTGGATACAGAGTTGGCAAGATGAGGCCTTTGATGTGTCTCATGACCAGCCTCTCAAAGCACTTCATTATGGTGGATGTTAGTGCAATTGGATGACAGTCATTTAGGCAGGACATGTGGGACTTCTTTGGCACAGGAATGATGATGGACTCCTTGAAGAACCTGGGAACAACAGCAGTGCTCAGGGAGATGTTGAAGATGTTGGCGAGAACATCTGCCAGCCGGTCTGCACATTCTCTGAGCACTAAGCATATCTGGAATGGAGGCATCATCATCACAGACTGGTGTTGTCATCCTGTAGTTGGTGATAGCCAAAATGCCTTGCCACATGCACCTGGTGTTCCCGCTGTCTTGAAATTGGCTATGTATCCTATGACTATATGCACGTTTGGCTGCTTTGATGGCCTTGGACAGTTTTGCCCTTGCCGTTCTGAGAGCTGCCTTATCACCTGATCTGAAGGCTCCGAGATCTCAGCAGTTCACGTACCTCAGCAGACAACCACTCTTCAGAACAGTCCTGAAGAGCAGGGATAGCAGGGATAGCATCTGCCAGCCAGGTTCTCACCTTCCTTGGAACTGGTTTGGACCGTCTGACAATCGGTCTATGGGCAGGTATTAACATAAGAGAAATGTGATCTGAGTATCCCAGGTGGGGGTGGGGCTCTGCCCGGTATGTGCCAGGAATGTTTGTGTAAACTAGATCCTGTGTGTTATCCCCTCTCGTAGCAAAATCTACATGTTGGTAGAATTTTGGAAGAGCCACCTTGAGATTTACATGGTTGAAGTCTCCGGTAACAATAAACAATCCCTCCGGGTGTGTTTTGGAGATCACTAATAGCTCCGTACAGCTCACAGTGTGCCTCTTTAGCATTTGCACTGGGGGGGTTATATACCCCAATGATGAACACAGTGGTTAATTCCCGTGGCAGATTAAAAGGTCTGCATCTCACCATCATGAGCTCTACCAGCGATGAGCAGTGGGTGAAAACTAGTACAGAGTTATTGGCCATATTGGTCTAATATAAGGGGCCAATTCACTAACTTCGAGTGAAGGATTCAAAGTAAAAAAACTTTGAATTTCAAAAAGTGTTTTTTGGGCTACTTCGACCATCGAATGGGCTACTTCGACCTTCGACTACGACTTCGACTTCGAATCGAAGAATTCGAACTAAAAATCATTCAATTATTTGACCATTCGATAGTCAAAGTACTGTCTCTATAAGAAAAAACTTTGACCCCCTAGTTCGCCATCTAAAACCTACCGAACGCAATGTTAGTCTGTGGGGAAGGTCCCCATATGCTTTCCTAAGTTTTTTTGATCGAAGGATATTCCTTTGATCGTTGGATTAAAATCCTTCGAATCGTTCGATTCGAAGGATTTAATCGTTCGATCGAAGGATTTAATCGTTCGATCGAAGGATTTAATCGTTCGATCGAAGGATTTAATCGTTCGATCGAAGAAATAATCCTTAGATCGTTCGATCAAACTATTTGCGCTAAAATCCTATGTGTTCTGTTTTAAGGCCAAGCATTTGGAGGGTGAGTTGTAATTGATTTAACACACCATATCATTCTCTTAGCATTTCCGGGATTCTTGGGAGCAGATTAACTAACCGGCCTAAAAAAAAAAAAGTCGCCAGTGACCGATTCACGTCAAAATTTGTTTAGACAACGATAAAATGCAGAGTTTCATCGTGGGCACCAAACACTGGCGACTTTTCACTTGCCCACTGTATAGTTAATGTTCCATATGTTAGAAAATGTATGGGGGAAACCGGTCACCCATAAAAAAAATGTCAAGGACTTTGCAGGCTATCACTCTGAAAAAAGAAAAAGACACCAGCATTTTTGAATTTCAATGCTTTTTCCACTCACAGAATATGCAGTTCACTTCACCTGGTCTGACTGGCAAAGGCAAGTCTGGCAAAAGACGTAACGTTCAGTAAAGTCCGCATTTTAGTGAATTTGTGGAGCAATGTCCGTTCGCCAGAGTGAATTGTTACCTGGTGATAGAGTGCGAATGAGCGATAGCGCCTATCTCTATTGCTAGCAAATTGGCGCCTGTGCCCATTAGTAAATTTGCAATGTCCCTGTGGGTAGTAACTCTAGCAAATTGTCACCAGCATTTGCCACTTTGTCCTTTAGTAAATATGCCCCCTGGTATAATTAACCCTCGATATTCGATCCTTTGTGAATCAGCCCCAAAATGTTTCCTAAGTCTAAAACAAAACTTAAAACTGTGAGCCTATACATGTGAAATCTAAATTGCAGATTACTACAACTTATGTCATTATATTCCACACTATAAGTGGGCTAGAGATCTAACCCAAATACAACAGCTATATGAAAGTAAGCCATTTTCACTGTTTAATAATAGACAGCATATTACTTCACAGTCCAGTGCTAATTAGCTAACAATCAGTTTAACTATTCAGCAATTCTATCTATAACAGAAGTAATTTTATACTACACTATGAGTAAATTGGAACCAAATTTCAACACCTGCAATACATAAACCATTTGTATTATTTGATGAAAAAATATGTTCTAATTTTGGAAATTGCAGACCAATAGATTTTGTAATGTAATTATGAACTCATAATAAGAATAATATGAACTTTAAAGTTTATGTAATCATTAACAATTCTATACTCTTTCTAAAATAATGAAATAACTATACAATTCTTCTGATTCTGATTTTGATAGTAAAGTTAAATACATCAGTCCATGTGCCCTATGCCTTGATAACTGAAAATGCCTTGACTGACTGACTGAAAATAACTGATAGGAGCATAACTTTTTTGAGCATATTCAATTTTTTTATTGAAAGTGTGAAATTTATGATTGCTGAAAATGTTACACTTAAATGGTGTCACCAATAATACACTGTATTCTATTCTGTTCTTTTTATTCTTTTATTCACACTAAGCTGTATTTATTTGGCTCATCGTCAAGTCAAGCTTGTTAAAAAACATGGGGAAACAAGGGAATTTTAAAAACTGGAAAACTAAATTTACTCAAAATCATCAAATCTAAAACACACATGACTCTTAAGTTTTAATAAGATGTAAAATGTTTAAATTATTTAGAAAAACTCAAATTTTAAGATAGAATGTGGAAATACACCTTCCGTTTGAGCATTTATGTTTGAGTCATCAGCTTTTTTGTGCTTAATAAAACTTGTGTATTCGAGGTTTCTAGACTATGAATCAAAAGTAGTTGAGTTCACAATTTTCTTACCAGGAAAAATTTCAATTGCAGTAGACACTTACATTGAAAAATTGCTAAATCTGCAGGAAGATACAGACATATTGCTGAGAGGGGGATATTGAAAACAAACTTGATTGTTTCAAAAATGGTACAGAATATTAAACGAATGATTCTTAATTCCATTAGACAAAGGTCATAATGAATTTTTATTTTAACAATACCAAACAGGTTGATGATTAGTTATTCATGCTGTATGCCCATGGCAACAAGGAAGGAATTGTAAGATAATCATTGGGGATAAGTGAATAATAATCTCAGATGTAAGTAAATATACATCCCATAATATCCTCATATGTCAGTAAATATACAGCCCCTAATATCCTCATATGTCAGTAAATATACATCCGTTAATATCCTCATATGTCAGTAAATATACATCCCATAATATTCTCATATGTCAGTAAATATACATCCCATAATATCCTCATATGTCAGTAAATATACATCCCATAATATTCTCATATGTCAGTAAATATACATCCCATAATAATAACCTCATATGTCAGTAAATATACGTCCCATAATAATATCCTCATATGTCAGCAAATATACATCCCATAATAATAACCTCATATGTCAGTAAATATACATCCCATAATAATAACCTCATATGTCAGTAAATATACATCCCATAATATCCTCATATGTCAGTAAATATACATCCCATAATAATCTCATATTTCAATAAATATACATCCCATAATATCCTCATATATCAGTAAATATACATCACATAATAATCTCATATATCAATATATATACATCCCATAATATCCTCATATATCAGTAAATATACATACCATAATAATCTCATATGGCAGTAAATATACATCCCATAATAACCTCCTATTTCAGTAAACATACACCCCATAATAATCTCATATGTCACTAAACATGCATCCCATAATAACCTTATCTGTCAGTAAATATACATCCCATAATATCCTCATATGTTAGTGGCAACAGGGCTTTGTTATGTCATCATTCTTTAATCCAAGTAAACGTTACCTTGGCAACAGGGCATTATGATGTCATCATTGTTTACTCCAAGTAAATGTTACCTTGGCAACAAGGCATTGTGATGTCATCATTGTTTACTCCAAGTAAATGTTACCTTGGCAACAGGGCATTGTGATGTCATGATTGTTTACTCCAAGTAAATGTTACCTTGGCAACAGGGCATTGTGATGTCATCATTGTTTACTCCAAGTAAATGTTACCTTGGCAACAGGGCATTGTGATGTCATCATTGTTTACTCCAAGTAAATGTTACCTTGGCAACAGGGCATTGTGATGTCATCATTGTTTACTCCAAGTAAATGTTACCTTGGCAACAGGGCATTGTGATGTCATGATTGTTTACTCCAAGTAAATGTTACCTTGGCAACAGGGCATTGTGATGTCATCATTGTTTACTCCAAGTAAATGTTACCTTGGCAACAGGGCATTGTGATGTCATCATTGTTTACTCCAAGTAAACTTGTTACCTTGGCAACCAGGCATTTTAGTTAACAAGTAGGCTTTCAACATCACAATTCTGTACTAGTTGCTGGTTAGCTGCCAATCAGTGCACACTGGTACTGTTTGGTACTGATCAGTAATTTGTTTACAAAGATCTACTCCAATTGGATTATTTGTAAGTACAATTGAATTATTCTTTAATGGTACATAGAATTTATTTTTTATTTTTAAAACTGAAAAAATTAATTTATCTAGGCTCAGGACTTTACTTTCATGTCAGTGCATTTGCTGGTTAGCCTCCAATGAGTTCACACTGTGACTGTTTGATACTAATAAGCAAATTCATGTAAACCCAATGTAACCCAGTTTTATTAACTGTAAATACGCAACCTCTCTATCTATTATTTTATATCATATAGAATAAAACTTGAGATATTTGATTTACTTAGTTACTGGTTTTATATTACAATTTTTATTGAGTTGTATCAGTATTAGAGAAACAGAGCATTAACATGGGGGGAATGAAACAAATGAGTAAAATTCACCTTTCAACCAAATTTTTTCCAAGGCAATATAGAAAATTGATTCTAAAATTTTGTATCAACAACAACAATTTTATGGTTTACTTGTTTTTTTAAGAAATGATTGCTTCAACTACTTATTTTCTAATTTAGGAAAAAGAACAACAATGTATTCAAAATTTCAAAAAACGTTCAACACCATCTTTAGAATGAACAATGAGGTAAGGCTAAAACTTTTATCTTTAATATTCAGACAACACATGGCTCTGTTCTATCCTATTGTTTATCTATATATATATATATATATATATAAATATATAAATATAATGTCAGTCCAGTGAGCGCACTCTTTCCGGATTTAAAGTATAGATGGTGGTGCATTGGTCAAGACTTCATAATATATTTCAGTAAATGGACCCGAACTCCTTCATTTTGGTGAAATAAATCAATGTGCTTTATTCACAAATTCATCATATATATATGTATATATATATGTATATATATATACATATATATATATATATATATATACTTTATTCACTATATATATATATATATATTGTGACAAGCTGGCGGCTTGTACACGTAACTTTTAGGGGGATTAGTCAATGGTGAGCAGGCAGCATAGGAGAAAGGAGCATGAAGACAGGGACACACAGCTTCTTCAAGGAAAACACACGTTTATTTCCCACTTTTCACAAACAGTGTATTGCCCACAGACACAGGGGTGACCATTTTATCATTCAAACAAATAATAAAATAAAAACCTAGCCCATTGGGCACTACCTTCACACCTTGAAGCAGTCCCTGACTAGGCTGGGCCCCTTGTGGACTACCAGCAAACAAAACAATTGTTGTGGCTCACCCCTGTACTCACAGTCTTAGAGTGAACCTTTTAGCCTCCTGGCTTTTCTTCAATGTCCCACACAGACAACAACTCTGGGCTCTTAGTCACAGCCACGGGCTCCCTCTGCTTCTGGCAGGATCAGGCGGCACTCCAGCTCCTCTGGGAGTTCCTCACACAGCCAGGTCTCCTACCTGCTGTGCCCTGATGAGAGACACACTCTCCTATTCCAATTAACTTTAAATAGTCTTTCCACAGGACAGCTTTCCTGTGGAAGGTGAACTCCAATCTCTGGACTGGATCTGTGGAATGGAGTCCCTGACTACTAAAGTCTTTAAACAGAGCGCTGATTCTCTGTTTCATAACTCCTTCCTGGAGCCTACCTCAGTCCCTGGGGCGAAATTAAAGGCTAGAGTGACCCTTTTTCCTCCTTTTCCTAGTCACTCTACCACATATCCCCCCTCTCTGCTTCAACCCGTAGGGGTGAGCACATTGAAACCCTAATAGAAATTCTTTTTCTCTTAAAGGGGATTTCTACCTCTATACTCCCCACTCTTTCTGTGGATAAAGGGCTAGGGATCTGCATTTCATCACCCTGACCACCAGGGTGTATACTTGGGCACTTTTTAGCCTGTAACATATTGAACCCATATGTTTCAATCACCGTGTACACACATAGGCTGCTTTGCATACTGGACCCTCTCTCAGGCATCACCATGCGTTTGCCTTTGTTTTTTCAATTTACTCCCCCAGGTTATCATGCCTGAACCATGGAGTCACTTTCACCACATGCAGTTACACTTTCTGCCACTAAGCCTGAACCTGCACAGAGAGGCTTAGTTTCCTTAGAATACCCCCACCAATGGAAGGTATAACGCTCTTGGATGAACCCTTTAAGGCAACCTTATTACCTCTATCACAGGGATTCAACACATGTATGGCTATGGGAGTGGTCACACACAACTCCTGCTTTTTATTAACTGGGGAAGATACTTTGGCTGGACTTGTATCAACCCAGTCAGACACACATGCTTTGGCATCACAATCATGCACACTCTGCCTTTTACCCACTGTAGGGTGTCTTTCTTGGTCACAGATTGTGTCACACACACTGACACACAATCAGTTATATGCTCAGTGGTAGCAAGCAACTCACATTTGGCAGCATTATGAGTATTCATACTGGACTCATCCACTGACAGACAGACACTTTCTGTCTGCAATACTCCTTCTACGGCCTGTAGAACTGGAGTGGGGTCACACACAGGATCTGGGGTATCCAGAATCTCACAATCTGGAGCCTTAAGAGGAAGTTTAACATTAATTTTACTTTCCTCTACATTCACACCATGTGGCTTACCACCATTGGTTACCATATTATCTTTTTCAACAACACACTCAGTTTGGTTGCCACTCAACATACATTCACTGAGTTTAACACAACCCTCTGTCTCTAAGGGTTCACTGTAGGTGGTCTGGGAATCCCCACCTGAATCACTTTTCTCACGCAAGTCTTTACTTTTCAAGTATAGGTCAAATGCCTCCTTTAGTTTCATCCTTGCAGCGTCACACTTTTTAAAGGGGCAATTATCCGTTATGTGACCTGGGCCAAAACAATATGTGCACTCTGTTTTGCACACAGCCTCAAACTTGCACACCCACTCTTGCACGTTATACATGGGCAGGGCTTAAGGTTTACTTCACTTTAAGATACCCTCCATCTGAATTACCAACACAATTTTCACTCATATTGTGTTGCACACACTCACTTTCTGCTTCTGCATGTTTCCCACTGTGAACAACCTCCTTCACAGGCTCTAGGGGAACATTACATTTAGGGGTCCCCCCCTACAAAAGCTTTTCCTCTTATGGGTGTCAATTTCACTCCTACGTACATGTCAATCCTTTCAGATCACCCTGAACTATTTTTCAGCAAAATTAAACATCAATTTTGCATAGGATCAAAACAGTACGCCCCCGACCCAGCATGGTTTGACTGCCGCCACATGCAATAGTCTCATTGTTGTGTAGGATGAGTCCCGAACGAAGGGAAAGTCCTGTCCCTGACCAATGTCTCTCCGACCTTGCTTGTAAATTAAAGAGTCGCAGTCTGTCAAAGCCACAGCCTGCTGTTCCCTTCCTGACCACCGCCTTTAAGAAAGTCTCACATTCCTTGTAGGCAGCGTGCTCCGGTGTGGTAACCGCTGGGAATGTTAATTTCTCGTGCGCAGAATAGGCCAGACGGACTTGAATCTCAGACTGCAGTAGATCTCTCCTGGCACTTGTGAAGCCTCTCGCACTTCTAAGCTGCCTTTAACACTGCCAGTGTCGGGACACATCACCATCATGCGGCATCCGCAGTCATGCTTCCTCCATGTGCTTAGGTTCCATTCCTCTTCATCTGTCTCATCTTTACATCTGCGTAAACACCAAGACATCCTGTCTGTACAGCTCTCTCTGTGGTACAGCAGAAACATTAGTCTCTTTCAACTGAAAGACTTTGGAGGAGCCTCCTTTGCCTGGCAATTCACTCACCCACCGAGCTACGGACTCAGCTGCTGCCTACCTGTCGCCCAATCTTGCAGCTGTTGCGGAATACGCGTAACAATCTGAAGCTTTTGCTGGCCACTCTCTCAGGTCCTGCAGCTACTTTGGCACGCCAGCTGGAAAAATGACCTCTGGCTTGCATCTAACGCAGCAGCGCTCATCCTTTACCTATTGACCGCAATTCTCTCACTTCGCGGTGTCTTTACCAACACTCGCTGGGCGTACTCTCTCCCAATCGTTGTGGAACAGGGGGTGCATCACCATCGCCACCTTGCTGTTTCCTGTTTCTTTAACAACAAGCCTCATCACAGCCCTCTGAACAGTCTGAAGATAGGGATTAGCAGCATGAAAAAAAACAATTTTGCCATAATTCATCCTGGCTTAAAGGTTAAAGGTCTCTTGGCTCACAGTCCCTTAAACAGTGTCTTCTTTTTAATTGCTCTCTTATTGGACCCGAGAGCCGACAACATAGTGACAAGCTGGCGGCTTGTAACACGTTAATTTTAGGGTGATTAGTCAATGGTGAAGCAGGGCAGCATAGGAGAAAGGAGGCATGAAGACATGGGATCACACAGCTTCTTCAAGGAAAACACACTGTTTATTTTTCCACTTTTCACAATGGTTCATAACAATCGCTCTGATCACTACTATGGCCACCAGGCAGGTTTTAATACTTTCAATAACGAGCTAGATAAGTAATAGATTAAATAGCTATGGATAAATAGATAGATAGATAGAGTACTAGATGACGAACCATCTAGATTCAAGACCAATAGACTGATGAGATTGACTAGTTCTCCACCATATAAAACCATATACACCGTACCTATCTCTCATTATTATGAAATAAAGACCCCCCTCTTGCGTACAATAATAATTGCGACTCATTTTAACGTTAGCCGAGGAGTTATCCAGATCCATCTATCACAACCATCGGAGGGACCGAAGGATGATGCTTTGGTCATTCTATACACTAGGTCATGGGAAACTCTGCGATAGTCGTAGCTCTCGCATTCTATATCCTCATATTTTTTTATTAAATACACAAATTTCAGTGAGCAGTGTTAACGCAGAAACTGCACATCAGAACTCACCCGTTTGATCAAGGAATATACACTTTAACAAGATATTCATGGAGCTTTTGTGTATTTTGATACTATGACTATATACTATATATAACTATACTATATATATATATTACACAAAAGCCATGAATATATATTTGTAAATTACCTTCCTTATAAACGGTGAGTTCTTGGATTCATACGTTAGTAAACAGTGACATGATGTCATTTCTGTCACATGCAGTCACTGAAACATCTGGTACTTCTGTCGTCCATACCTGTATAGATGAAACACTAGATCAGGCTTCCTTCACAGCCTATCCCCCTACTGTTTTATAAGGTTCATTTGACAAAAGCTCCTGATCGTTTAAGGATATAGTGATTAATGCCCTTCAATATGTTACAAGAGGAGCGATACTTTATTTCACATCATAAGGTATATATAATAGTATATAATATATATATATATATATAATATTATCTATTATACCTATATATACACTATACTATATATATATTGTGTAGAGTGACTAGGAAAAGAGGAAAAAGGTCACTCTAGCCTTTAATTCGCCCCAGGGACTGAGTAGGCTCCAGGAAGGAGTTATGAAACAGAGAATCAGCGCTCTGTTTAAAGACTTTAGTAGTCAGGGACTCCATTCCACAGATCCAGTCCAGAGATTGGAGTTCACCTTCCACAGAAGCTGTCCTGTGGAAAGACTATTTAAAGTTAATTGGAATAGGAGAGTGTGTCTTCTCATCAGGGCACAGCAGGTAGGAGACCTGGCTGTGTGAGGAACTCCCAGAGGAGCTGGGAGTGCCGGCCTGATCCTGCCAGAAGCAGAGGGAGCCCGTGGCTGTGACTAGAGCCAGAGTTGTTGTCTGTGTGGGACATTGAAGAAAAGCCAGGAGGCTAAAAGGTTCACTCTAAGACTGTGAGTACAGGGGTGAGCCACAACAATTGTTTTGTTTGCTGGTAGTCCACAAGGGGCCCAGCCTAGTCAGGGACTGCTTCAAGGTGTGAAGGTAGTGCCCAATGGGCTAGGTTTTTATTTTATTATTTGTTTGAATGATAAAATGGTCACCCCTGTGTCTGTGGGCAATACAA